>NC_057710.1:136186526-136235204 GCF_004010195.1 Chiloscyllium plagiosum | reverse complement strand
GTGCTGGAAATGTGTTGCTGGAAAAGCGCAGCAGGTCAGGCAGCATCCAGGGAACAGGAGAATTGACGTTTCGGGCATAAGCCCTTCTTCTGGAATGAGGACAGTTTGTCCAGCAGGCTAAGATAAAAGGTAGGGAGGAGGGACTTGGGGGAGGGGCGTTGGAAATGTGATAGGTGGAAAGAGGTCAAGGTGAGGGTGATAGGCCAGACTGGGGTGGGGGCAGAGAGGTGGGGAAGAAGATTGCAGGTTAGGAAGGCGGTGCTGAGTTCGATGGATTTGACTGAGACAAGGTATTTCCCCTCCCCCCACCTTGTCTCAGTCAAATCCATCGAACTCAGCACCGCCTTCCTAACCTGCAATCTTCTTCCCGACCTCTCCGCCCCCACTCCCGTCTGACCTATCACCCTCACCTTGACCTCTTTCCACCTATCACATTTCCGACGCCCCTCCCCCAAGTCCCTCCTCCCTACCTTTTATCTTAGCCTGCTGGACAAACTTTCCTCATTCCTGAAGAAGGGCTTATGCCCGAAACGTCGATTCTCCTGTTCCCTGGATGATGCCTGACCTGCTGCGCTTTTCCAGTAACACATTTTCAGCTCTGATCTCCAGCATCTGCAGACCTCACTTTCTTCTCATTTATTACAGGCAAGATAAAGTGTGTTGCGAGTAGGAAATTTTACTTCCATAATATTAACTGGAGTAGTAATAGAATGAAAGGTTTGAGAAAGTGGAATTCTTATAACGCATCTCGGAGAGTTTTTGTTTAAGTCAGCATGCAGAAGGCCCTGCAAGGGATGGGATGTCCTGGACTTAAACCACTTTCTTTACTTATATCAGTGGAAGAGTAGTTTGCAGACAGCCATCATAATTCCATTAGATTCAAAATTGTTATGGAAAAAGACAAGGCTGGGCCTGAAATCAAAGATCTAAATTGAAAAAGGACAGATTTTAATAAGATCAGATATAATTCGGCCAAAGTGAAATGGGAATGCAGACTTTTAGGTAAACCTGTGTCATAGCAGAGTGGGATTGCATTCAAGAAGTAAACAGGGAGAGTACGGAGTCAACATACTTTAATAAGACAAAAGATAGATCAACAAATCCTGTAAATCTCCTGTGTGGAGATCAAGGGATACATGGAATTGTACAAGGAGAGTAAGGCTGGCCAATGGCACCTTCCAAGGGCTCAAAATATCAGAAATTGCTAGGAGTACAGAATATGCAAGGGGAAACTTAAAAAGGAAATCAGAAGAGCAAAAAGGGGCAGGAAAGAATAATGGTAGGTAAAATAACAGAAAACAATGAGTTTTCTTTTCCCAAGTACATTAGGATAAAAAAGATATCTAGGGACAGAGTAGAGTTCATTAAGGATCACAGTTCTAATTTGTGTGTGGAGCCAGATGAAATAGCAGGGTTGTTCACAATAAATTTCAATTCCTCCCTGGACACAGGAGAGGTGCCAGAGCGCAGCACAACCAATGTGGTACCATAATTCAAGAAGGTAGCAACAGATAAACCAGCAAACTACAGGCCAGTTAGTCCAAACTCGCTATTGAGGAAACTATTAGAAATAATTTGAAAGGACAGAATGAATCTGCAGTTGGAGAAGCAAGGATTAACCAAGAATAGTCAGCATGGTTTTGTTAAGGGTAGGTCACATCTGACTAA
The DNA here is from genome assembly GCF_004010195.1 of Chiloscyllium plagiosum. Lineage (NCBI taxonomy): Eukaryota > Metazoa > Chordata > Chondrichthyes > Orectolobiformes > Hemiscylliidae > Chiloscyllium > Chiloscyllium plagiosum. Next base: position 136,233,536 of record NC_057710.1, on the reverse strand, counting down.
TTTGATTGAATTTTTTGGATAGGTAACAGGGCATTGAGATGAGGGCAGTGCATTCAATGTAGTCTACTTGGACATCTCCGCATGGGAGAAGTAACAAAAGTAAAAGCCCATGGAATCAAAGGAAATATGGCAAATTAGATACAGGATTGACTGAGTAATAGATAGCAGAGGCCAACAGTTTTTATAACTTGAAGCCTGTGTCCAGGGAGCTCCCCACTAGGGAGCAGTATTGGGGCTCTTGCTGCTTGTGGTATACATAAGCAATTTGTACTTGAGTGTAGGAGAGTGATCAGCATGTTTGCAAATGAAACCAAAAAATTGGTGGGGTGATAAATAGTAATGAGGATGGCAGGTCAGGTGGACTGATCGGTGACAAATTGAAATAAATCCAAGTGTGAGTCGATGCACTTGAGCAGGAAAAACAAGGCAAGGGAATACATAGAGTCAGAGATGTCCCGCAGTCCAAAGATGTGCAATTCAGGTGGATTGCCCACGCTAAATTGCCCATAGTGATAGGTGCACGAGTAGGGAATGGGTCTTTGGAGGTTCGGTGTGGACTTGTTGGGCCAAAGAGCTCGTTTCCATACTGTAGGGAATCTAATCTAATCTAAACATAACCGAATTGTGGTCACCATCATTAAAGTGCTCACCTACCAAATCTAACACCTGGCCAGGTACATGACTCAGTACCAAATCTAATGTGGCTTGCCCCTTGTTGGCCTGTCTACATAATGTGTCAGATAACCTTCCTGCACACAATGGACAAAAACTGACCCATCTAAAATACTTGAACTATAGTATTCCCAGTCAATATTTGAGAAGTTGAAGTCCCTCATAACAACTACCCTGTTACTCTCACTCCATATGGAGGATTACCTTTGCTAATCTATCCTCTACATCCCTGGAACTTCTTGGAGGCCTATAGAAAACAGGGCCAACAGGGTAACCTCTCCTTTCCTGTTTCTAATCTCAGCCCATACCACCTCAGTAGACGAGTCCTCAAACGTCCTTTCTGCAACCGTAATACTTGACTAACAGTGCCACACCACCCCCTCTTTTACCTTTTTCTCTGTTCTTACTGAAACATCTAAATGCCAGAACCTGCAATAACCATTCTTGCTCCTGCTCTACTCATGTCTCTGGCCACAACATTGAAATTCCAGGTACCAACCCATGCTGCAAGTTTGCCCACCTTATTCTTGATGCTCCTGCGTTGAAGTAAACACACTTCAAACCAACTTCTTGCTTGCCGGTTCCTTCTTACAATCTTGAAATCTTACTTCTGACTTCACTACTCTCAACCTCCCATATACTCGAACTACAATTTTGGTTCCCATCTCCGTGCTGAATGAGTTTAAATCCACCCAAAGTACATTAGAAAATTTCCTCACCAGAATATTGGTAGACCTCTGGTTCAGGTAAAGACCATCCTGTTTGTAGAGATCCCATCTACCCCAGAAAGAGACCCAGTTATCCAGGAATCCAAAGCCCTCCCTCCTGCACCATCCCTGTAGCCATATGTTCAACTCTTCTCTTCCCCTATTTTTCGCCTCGCGAACACGTGTCATGGAAATAAACCTTGGAGACAATAACTCTTTGTTCTAGCTCTAAGCTTCCACCTAGCTCCCTGAATTTCTAGCTTAAGCAGGAAGAGAGATGAGAATTTATGTCATTGGTGCCTATGTGGATCATAACTTGAGGCTGCACCCCCTCCCCCGTAAGGATCCTGAAAACATGATCTGAGACATGATGAACCATGGCACCTGGGAGGCAACCATGCCAACTGTCAGTCTCTCTCGTTCCCACAGAACCTCCTATCTGTCCCCATAACTATGGAGTCCCCAATCACTAATGCTCTGTTGTTCTTCCCCCTTCCCTTCTGAGCAACAGGGACAGACTCGGTGCCAGAGACCTGTGCCCCATTGCTTACCGCTGGTAAGTCGTCCCTTCCCAACAGTATCCAAAACAGCATACTTGTTGTTCAGGGGAACGGCCACTGCCTGCAGGTTCCCTTTCTGTCCTCTGACGGTAACCCATCTACCTTCTTCTTTTATCCAAAGTGTGACTATCTCCCTGTAACTCTTCTCAATAGCCCTCTCCATCTCCTGAATGATCCAAAGTTCATCCAGCTCCAGTTCCCTAACGCAGTTTTTGAGGAGCTGGAATTGGGCGCAGTTCCCACAGATGCAGTCAGCAGGGACATTACTGGTGACCCTTACCTCCCACATTCTGCAGGAGGAACATTCAACAGCCCTAACCGCCATTCCCACTATTCTAAATTCCCAACGAGATTACTGAAAAACTTTTTTAAAAAATAAAGAAACTAGTCACCTTACTAATCGGCGCACAGAACCTTTTTTTTGGTGATAAAGTGTTCAGTCAGATTTTAAACCTTTGTATAGATTGGCCCAAACAAATAAATAGTAAATATGCTATTACCCATTCAACAAATTATTTTACTTCCATAGGTTCACCCTTTGCAAAACCCTTCTTCCACCAAGCATAGAATCCTTATAGTGCGGAAGCAAGCCATTTGGCCCATTGAGTCCACACTGGCCCTCTGAAGAGCATCCCACCTTGATCCACTCCTTAACATATCCCTGTAACCCCGCATTTCCTATGGCTAATGCAACTAGCCTCCACATCCCTGGACACTATGGGAAATTTAGCATGGCCAATCCACCTAACCTGCACATTTTCCAAATGTGGGAGGAAACCGGACCACCTGAAGGTAAACCATGCAGATAGTCACCCAAAGGTGGAATCAAACCTGGGTCCCTGGCATTGAGAGGTACCACTGCTGACCACTGAGCCACTGTGCTGTGCCAGTTTCAGAGCAATGTCTTGAAGGCTAAGCATAATCATAGACATCCACTGCCTCTATTCACACCCTCCATAACTGTAAAGACTGAAATCAGGCAACATTGGCTGAGTAAAATGGCCATCATGGAGGAAAAATAATCTTTGACCTAGACAGAGTTCCAGGTCTGGTCAAGGAAACAATTCACAGAGAAAAATATCGGATTGATGGTAATATCATTCCCATCTCCTGTTCATTCAAGAGTGTTTGCCAGCTTCTCCCATCCTTCTGGCACTGTCTTATACCTACTTGTTGTTCTCTTCTCTCAATTCCCCCTCACGAGTTTCTTCCTCCACCAATCTGGTGCCTTTATCCTCCACCCCTTGCCCCAACTCTCACCTGCCCTCTAATTTTGCTTTACTTGTAAGCTATATAAGATCCTCATTTCCCACGTGCAATACCAGTGCAAAGTGACTAATAAATGAGTAAATTCAGAATGATTCACAATCATTATGTTTCAATTCAAACTGATTTTTTTTTCCCTGCGAACAGTGGTACAAGAATTTCCTCACTAGAAATGTTTCTGAATTGCTTATTTAAGTGTCATAAAATTACTCTATATTATGAGAAATCGGAGTCTGATATGCGGGAGGGATCCACCTATGATGCATCCACCTATGACCTGTCCGATGCCTACAGTCCCACAACAAGCGCCAGAAGGGATACATAGCAATCATGAATTAGGGTGTGGGATCTTGATCTTGCATTGCATCAAGGATATTATTTTTGAAGCAATTTAAATCACTGCTTCAAAGTGTAAACTTTTATCAACCAGTTTTCTTATGCTACAAGAATTTTTTTTTGGCAATCTAATTAACAGCCTGGTGATCGAAGTATGGCAAAGCAGATAGAAGTTTTAAAATTTCAACATAAATTGCTTACAGCACTCAACAGGACTAGAAAATACTAGGCTGAGATAGTTTGAGCAGTCGCATTAATACAATAAATGATGTAGCAAACTTGATGTAGTATGCAATGGCTAACATCCAGAATCTGGATTAAAATTAAATAATCGAGGAGAAAGTGAGGACTGCAGATGCTGGAGATCAGAGCTGAAAATGTGTTGCTGGAAAAGCGCAGCAGGTCAGGCAGCATCCAAGGAGGAGAATCGACATTTCAGACCCTTCCTGAAGAAGGGCTCATGCTCGAAACGTCGATTCTCCTTCTCCTTGGATGCTGCCTGACCTGCTGCGCTTTTCCACCAACACATTTTCAGCTAAAATTAAATAATGTCCATTTTGGCTGACCCATAATAAGTTCTTTTCTTCGTTGTTTTAATTTTTTTATGATCAATGCAAGAGTGTCTTGAATACATCAAGATCATGGAATAATTTTAAACTTGTTCACGAGTCGGTGATAATATTTTCGTAAGGTAAGAGTTTCTCCATATAAATATTGTAAAACATTTAGCAAAAGCATAAAACTGTTTTCCATACTTACCTAGCTCAGGTGCCTTGCTCAACACAAATGCATATGCCCAGAATTTGCTGATCGGTCCATTGTAGAAGCCTTGGTCACATACCGATTGCTTCAAGCCACTGGTTGTCAGGATATATACCATATATGCTCCAGTACGGACAGCACCAATAATACTTCGAGGAAAGAAAGGACAATAAAAAGATATGGCATAATATTACTATAATGACGATATTTATGTAAAGCAACCATATTTTTCCTCAAATTATGCAAATCACTCTTCATCAACATTACAAGAGGAGAAAAATTATGCAGTTATATTTTACAGTTTTGCATAATAAAACTGTATTTTCACTTTGGTTGGTCTTGTGCAAAATGTTTTCCACAAAATATGAAATTAAGCAAGAGGCAATAATGCACACCAATTAGCTTCCTTGAATGAAGATACGTTGAAATCTGGCTATCACATTTGAAATTCACACACTCAAGATGGATTGCTCAAAAGTCAACTCATTCATGTGACCTTTATTTCAATTTTCTATTCTTGCAGGTTCTGATAATAAGGTTTTTCTACATATTTTTCTGGATATCTGAAAACATCTTTATACTTTCAAAATACAAGTCAAAACTTGCTGTTTCTGGAATCCAAATGCTCACTAATAATGTGATTGATTGATTCTTTAAAATTCTTGATTCTTGAAATTCTATGATGTGTTAATCTGCAGTAAAATGTCCAGATTTTTGCTTTATGTTTCAAAATAAATTTCATTCAAATAAAGTTCATTCATTTCATTATGAATGTCAAACAGTAACACATGCAATCACATTTATGACTAGCATTTGAACACCAAAGGAACAAAATATCTTGGTGTTTGATGCACTTTGCTCAACAACTCAGAACAATTTGTTCAGAAAATTGCCAGCTTTATAGGTCCTGTGCTACCAAACATGCCCCATTGTTGGGTGACATCAAATACAAGTTTTCAGCCTCCTGGTTTTTACACCTGGAATGCTCCGATGTGAGAAAAGTTCCGCAGACTGAAATCCAAAATAAATTTTCACGAAGGAAACTGATGCTCGCCAATCATACATGAATGGTTCTCACACTCGTTATCTATTTCTTTCCAAATGGAATAAACAAACCCAATATCTAAACCTAAACAGTGTATAACACGCATACAAAAGTATTGCGTACAATGATCATTTTAACAACCATAAGGAACTACTAAATAGTTACAGATGTCAATGCATAAGTGTGCCAACATTGTATAGAATGATATATTTGAATATTTAAGAAGTTTCTCTTTTAAACAAGAGTGAACTCACCTCACAACCATCACCATGACTTGGAACTGTGGGTCTACCTGGCAATCCTCATGCTGCCTCAGCACTCTCCCTCGTGTACTTTTGTCATACATGACGCAGCCATAACACTTATACTATCCTGTAAAAATGGAAAGGCTGCACTCTGCTCCTGTGGCATCAATCCCCAACTTGAAACAAACCTGTATCCGACTTTTATTCAATGACTGCATGGCCTCAGCAGCAGTCGACAGTGTTGAGGGACTGGAACTGGTCAGTACCTGTGGAAGCTTTTTGGAGGAAGGCTGACCTTTGTGAGGCAAAGGCTTCAGAGAGAAATACAGATGAAGGATTCCGTAACCAATTTGTGAACCATCTGCTCATTGAAGGTAAATATTCTACTGTCCTATTTTAGTCTCAAGTTATTTTAATATTTGTAAAGACCTGATGCCATGGGAATAAAGAAGCCTACTTCACGATCATTGCACTCCCATGTGCTTAAATCTCATGTTACATCCTGGACCCATAGAAAGCCTCCATGAACTTTGGGTTCAAGAACTATGGCGTTGAGTGCCTAGTCTGCAGCACCACACCTCACCACCATCCCATCAGAGTTACAGATTGGCACAGACTTCATTGTAAGTGACTTCATTGTAAGTCAATTCATTCATGTGACCTTTATTTGACTTTAATATTCTTACAGGTTCTAATAGTAAGGTTTTTCTATGCATGTTTCTGGACATCCGAGAACATTTTTTATAGTCCCTAAATATAAGTCAAAATTTGCTGTTCCTCGAGTCCAAATGCTCAATAAAAATATGGCAAACCTCACAGATTCTTGAAATTCTATATGATGTTATATTGATCCTTCTTCAGAAGTGATTGTAGTTTGGAAAAGGTTGGCATATATTAAGATGGAATGGGATGGGATGATGGGGAGGGGTGTGGGAAAACAATAGATGGATAAGGAACAGACAGAAAACCAGTTGAGCAGACAAAGGAATGGTAAAACTTGGAAGAATTAATAGACACCTAATAGGGACCATTAATGGGTTGTTTGTGGTAGCAACCCATATGATGACAAGGCCTGGTGAATGGTGGTTCAGATAAAGGACATGGCAGAAGGGGCTCAGGCCCTAAAATTATTGAACTCTATACAGTCCAGAAGGTTGCAGGGCCCCCAGGCAGAAAATGACAGTTTTCTTCCAGCTTACACTGAAGCACTGTAATAAGCCAGAGAGAAAAACATTGGTCAGGGACCACGGTGGTGTGTTGAATAGCAAGCAACAGGAAGCTCAGGGTCATTTTAGCAGACACAACATTGGTATTCTGCAAAGCAGTCTACACTTCATCTCCCCAATGTAGAAGAAACTTTATTGTCATCAAATACAGAAGACTCGATTGAGTGAAGTGCAAGTAATTTGTTGCTTCACCTGAATGTTGTGTCAAAGGCTGTGGATAGTGAGGTTGGGGGGTGGGGAGAAGGTAGAGGAGTAAACACACAGGCATTACATAGGAAGTTGCAACGGGGATGTATTCGATATAAGAGGAGTGGACTAAAGTTTCTCAGAAGGAACAGTCCCTGCAGAAGGCTGACAAGGGAGGGAGGGAATGCCACCTAGTGGTGGCATTCCGTTAGAGGTGACAAAAATGACAAGTAATGATCCTCTGGAGGTGGGTGCTGGTGGAAAGATAGGTGAGGATGAGGTGGACCCTCTCGCTGTTTTGGGAGGAAAGAGATGGAGTGAGGGCTGAAGTGCAGGAGATGAGATGGACATGGCTGAGGACCCTGTTGACCACAGTAGTGGGGAAATCCTCAGTTGAGGTGGTGGTGAACATTCTGGAGACACCCTTGAAGTTAGCATTATTAGAACAGATGCAATAGAGAACTGGGAGAATGGAATAGAGGTAACTGTGGGAGTCAGTGTGATTTTTTTAGTGGATATCGGTGTCCAGTCTATCCCCAGAAATGGGAACAGAGATGTCAAGGAAGGAGAGGGAGGAGTCAGAAATGGGCCAGGTAAAGGTGTGAGCAGGGTGGAAATTGGAAGCGAAATGGATGGATTTTTCCAATTCTAAATGAGCAAGGGAAGCAGCACTGATGATGTCGTTGACATATACAGAAGAAATCGGGGGGTGTGTGTGGGGGGAGAGGAGAGAAGAGGTGGGGAGGAGAAGAGGTGGGGAGGAAGAGGGCAAGAAAAGTTCCATGTACCCCACAATGAGACAGGCATAACTGCATAACCCATGCAGGTACCTACAGCCACTTCTTTGATCTGAAGAAAGTGAGAGGGGTTAAAGGAGAATTTGTTCAAAGTGAGGATGAGCTTGGTCAGGCAGAGGAGAGTGGTGGAGGATAGGGATGGTTCAGGCCTTTTTTTTAAAACAGGAAAAAGGAAAGAGTCCTGAGACCATCCTGATGAGGGATGGACATGTAAAGAAATTGCACATCAGTGGTAAAGAGGAGTCGGCTGGAGCCCACAAACTGGAAATTCTGAAAGTTATGTAAAGCAGGCAGAAAAATTGCAGATAGAATTGGGGACTGGACAAGCTGTCGAAAAAAAGAAATGAGTCGAGGTAGGAAGAGATGAGGTCTGTGGGGCAGGATCAGGCAGAAACAATGGGTCTGCCCAGACAGTCCTGCTTGTGAATTTTGAAGAGTAGGTAGAAGCGAGCTATATAGGGTTAGGGTTGAGGGTTCTAAGAGCTTCTACTTGTTGGAACAGGCTCAAGGGGCTGAATGGCCTACTCCTGCTCTTGCATTCAATGCATCATCTTAACCAGTTAGTTTGCTTTCATTTGTTTTGATAGCACCATCCTGATGAAAACACAAAATCAAACTGTATCACAATAACTGGCAAAATATTAATCAATAAATTCATATCTAGTCCCATGAGGCTTCTGTAAAAACAAAGTGGGTTTTGTATGTATAGCCAAGATAATTAAATATAAAACAGAAACACAATCCTTTCCTTTATGGAAGACTTTAGTCTAGTTGCATCTCAAATATGGTGTCCAGATTCATGAGAAGCTCTCCAAACAGTCAGTCAGTCAGTCTGCACAACTGACAACTAAGAGGCATTAAACTAGGTGTCAGAGTAGGCTTTGAGTGTTAGGGAGTTATACTTTGAGATGATGATGTGTGTACATCACGATGGGATGAGACTAGCCTGATGGACCAGTTGTCCTTTCCTGATGTTTTTGGGTATCTATTAATTATCCCCAGTAGCAACAATGCTAACAGCATTGTGCAATTTTCCTATCAACATGGCTGCAGAATTTATTCTGGATCTTCTGATCCAGCCTATGAAAGAAACGTGCAGTGCAGAGTCCCCCAGGGAACATAATCAAAAGTGTGAAGAGGACTATTTAGTTGGACATTTTAAAGTGAAGATTTGTGCGGTCATTACAGTTGGATGTTGTGGTAAAATTAAGTGATTGGGGTATAGTCAGGTTCAGGTCAGGATACAGCATCAGCTATGGAGTTACCTGGACTTTATTTTGGGGCAAATATCCAGGTACAGTAGAACAGTCCAAAAACTCTGTTTCTTGAGCAGCCATTCACAGAGGATCCCAGGTAGCTGATGAATTACACATCAGAGGTTTAAACTTCCAGGCAATGTCCAACTGCATCTGTGCATTGGAGATCTGCAAGGTCTCTGATGCACACAGACATGCATCTTCAGTTGCATTTGTGATCACTGACATTTGGACCTATATGTACCTATAACACCTCACCCCCACCCCAAAATATTGTATAATGTGTTTGGTTTATAAAGGATCCATGGAAACCCAGGAGGCACGCTGCAGACATTTTGGTTGAAACCCCATTCCCCCATATTGCATAACAGTCACCAAGAACAATAGCAACCTCTGCCTGCAAATCTGTGAGATACTAAAGAGAAACAGGAACTGTATTATAAATAAAGCTTGTCCATTGCGAAGCGGACACTGAGTCAATAAACCTGACCCAAATGTCAAGCCATACTCTTATTTTTAGAGGAGTATCTCAAAACTATAGGATGAGAGAAACTGATGGTTTAAGTGATGGTCTAAACTATTTATTGCGTTGTAGTGCCTGCTAATGTAAGCAATGCAGATTCTAGCTAAAGTGTTCATAACAGCAAAATAAACTGCTTACCCCAGCAGTCTGTTTTGAGAGACTCATCAGCTGGGATTCTAGAAGCAAGGTAACAGCATATTACTGTACAGTGGTATTCTTACAATATAGCATATTTACAAATATAAATTGGTGGTACTTAATAATAATACTTGGTCATTTTCACATACGTAGAATTTATCACAACCAATTAGACATTGATGGCCAAGTAATCAACAAATGTATTATTTACAGCACTTGATTTTAAGGTTTGAAACATTTGGATTTGCTTGTGCATGTTTCATCTGCCACACAAGTTTTCTAAGTCATCAGATTATTTATTATTAATTTGAATTATAAGTTTGAATCCTAATACAGCATACAAATAAGTTTTTTAAAATTTTCAGGCAAAATACAAGAACAGTTAACAGGAAGAAAACAGCTTTGATAAATAAACTAACATGCAAATGAAAGGTTGACAAGACATGAGAAAGCATTTTCCATTACATTCCTTCGCTCATTTTGACAAAGATAATGATTCATTTTGAAACAGATTTACTGCGTCTCAAAAACCTGATTCAATGGAGTACAAACTACACTGATTTTTATAAAACGTTGAACCGTGATGGAACTCCTAGTCTGGATTCTGAAGTACATGCCAATTTGCTTCATTTCAGATCAAACTTTGTCGTCTTAACAACAAACACATGTACCTAAATACCTGACAGGCAACAAATACACATTCTGAAGGGCTAAATAATAGACACAAACAGGCACACATGCCAGTAAAATCTATTTGTTCAGATTGGTGTATTTGTTTAAAAAAATGAATCAAGGTAACAGCTAAATTTGAAATAGCAAAAGATTAATGATGTTTTCATTTCCTTTAATAAAAGTGGTTCAATATAGATGGACATGGAAAATCAAAACACCAAGAACAAAAGTACAGATAAGTGACTCCAATCGCAAAGACGTGGATCGTTTAGGAAAAGAAAATAACTAGACTACAGTTTCATTAGTTCTAAGAAAATGGAAATGATTCCATACACATCTCTGCATTTCAAAAGGAATGTCAAACATAATGGTTAGGATGGAAAGTTAGAGTGTTTTTTTAAAATATACTTTCATGGGATTTATTGCTTATCTTTAACTACCTTTGAATTGAGTGGCTTGCTAGGCCATTCTAGAGGGCAATTAAGAATCAACAATATGATTGTAGATTTTGGGTCACATATCCAAAGCTGCTAAAGGTGGTGGTTTTTACATACTAATATTTTAGCTCGGTTCCAGTTACTACTAATTTGAAGCTGTAGCTTGAACCAGTGACCCCAGTACAATAGCCTGGGCCTCGGGATTACTCGTCAAGTAACATCACCACTATGCCATCATCGCCCTGGTACTCCACTAATAAGATGAATGAGAAATCATCATACAAAACATGATGTGGAGGTACCGGTGTTGGACTGGGGTGGACAAGGTCAGAAATTACACGACATCAGGTTATAGTCCAACAAGTTTATTTAAAATCACAAGCTTTGAAGCACTGCTCCTTTGTCAATGAAGTGATGCCTGCGTCAATATGCACACTATGTCAAAAGATTAATTGGCTGGTGACCAAATCTTTTGCCCACTTATTATTAACAAATCATTTATTGCTTTGCAACTTCTAAGCTTGCACATTGCAGAGGGCTCAACTTGTACAGAGGATTATAAAATCCTAAGGAAACACAATTCATAATCAATGAGATTTCAGTAGTAGTAATTGTTGGTACTTGACCAACCAGGCATACCATTTGAAAATAATATTTCAGTAGCTCAAATGAAGAATTACAAGTTAAGTCTTATTTCTTGGGTCACAAGACTGAGGAAGAGAATGGAGGTTGTGGCGAGCATTAAACTTTAGAATGCTGACAGGAGTAAGATTTTGATTAATACACTCAGTTTCATGAAGACAAAAGGAATTTGTACGTGCATGATACCTTTTCCACTAAAAAAAGCCATAACATAGCCAATCGCTGCTGAATTCCCATTGCAACACCTTGGTCAATATTATAATTCCTCTGCCTGGTCTGAGAATTGAGACTGACACTTAACTATCACAATCTCCATGGCAATGATGGCTCAAACAATCAGCATCCTCTTATTCTGCACTAAATGGCATCCATTTTTCAAGTGTGTTTCTTGTGTCCTAGTTTTAATGAGTAGAGACAAAATAATTCAACTTCTTCCATTGTTTTAAGTTTAATTTCTGTACTATCAAACAAATTTTTGCATAAAAATAACAATCAAAACAAGCCATTTAGCCCAGTTTATAGTGAAGTTTATCTTTCACAAAACAGTAGTTCTAATGTAACAGAGTCATAGAACATAGAACAGTACAGCACAGAACAGGCCCTTCGACCCACAATGTTGTGCCGAACATTTGTCCTAGCTTAAGCACCCATCCATGTACCTATCCAATTGCCGTTAAAGGTCGCCAATGATTCTGACTCTGCCACTCTCACAGGCAACGCATTTCATGCCCCACCACACTCTGGGTAAAGAACCTACCCCTGACATCCCCTCTATACCTTCCACCCTTCACCTTAAATTTATGTCCCCTTGTAACACTGTTGTACCCGGGGAAAAGGTTTCTGACTGTCTATCTATTCCTCTGATCATCTTATAAACCTCTATCAAGTCACCCCTCATCGTTCGCCTAGCACTCTCAATCTATCCTCGTACGACCTATTCTCCATTCCAGGCAACATCCTGGTAAATCTTCTCTGCACCCTCTCCAAAGCTTCCACATCTTTCCTAAAGTGAAGCGACCAGAACTGCACACAGTACTCAAAATGTGGCCTAACCAAAGTCCTGTACAGCTGCAACACCACTTCACGACTCTTGAATTCAATCCATCTGCTAATGAATGCTAATACACCATAGGCCTTCTTACAAGCTCTATCCACCTGAATGGCAACTTTCAAAGATCTCACAACTCCACCAATCTTCGTATCATCTGCAAATTTACTGACCCACCCTTCAACTCCCTCTTTCATGGAGATGAACACCCTGAAACAGACCCTTCAGTCCAACTCGTCCAAGCCAACCAGATATTCTAAATTAATCTAGTCCCACTTGGTAGCACTTGACACATATCCTTCTAAATGATTCCTATTAGTTTACACACCCTTTTAAATATTGTAATTGTACCCGACTCCATTTCCTCTGGCAGCTCATTCCACACACTTACCACCCTCTGCGTGGAAAAGTTGCCCCTAGGGTCCCTCTTTAATCTTATCCCTCTCACCTTAAATCTATGTCCTCTAGTTTTGGACTTCCCTACTCTGGGGAAAAGACCTTGGCTGTTCACACTAGCCATGCCCCTCATGATTTTATAAACCTCTATAAAGGTCACCTCTCAGCCTTCAGTGCTCCAAGGCGAACAGCCCTAGCCTATCAGCCTGTCCATATCGCTCAAGCTCTCCAATTCTGGCAACATCCTTGAAATGGTTCAGAAAAGATTTACAAGTTTCACAACTTCTTTCCTATAGCAGGGAGACCAGAATTGCATGCAGTATTACTAAAGTAATCGAACCAATATCCTGCACAGTCACAACATGACCTTCAAAGTCCTATACTCAATCTAGAACTATTAGTTCTAATGGTGGTAAAAGGGGAATTTTATTTATATTTGGATGAGAGGTGGGCATCACTGGCATGGTCAACATTTTTTCTTAGATTCCCTACAGTGTGAAAACAGGCTCTTCAGCCCAACAAGTCCACACTGACCCTCCAAAGAGCAACCGTCCCAGACCTATTCCCCTACATTTACCCCTGACTAATGCACCTAACACTACATGTAACTTAGCATGGTCAGTTCACCTAATCTGCACATCTTTGGACTGTGGGAGGAAACTGGAGCACCAGGAGGAAACCCACACAGACACGGAGAGAATGTGCAAACTCCACACAGACAGTTGCCTGAGGTGGGAACTGAACCTAGGTCCCTGACGCTGAGGCAGCAGTGCTAACCACTGACCAACCATGTGGCATTTCCTAATCACTGTTAATGTAGTGGTTTGCTTGGAGAGTCAATGGTATTGCTGTAGGTCTAGAGTCACACGTAGATCAAATCAGGTAAGGATAGCAGATTTCCTTCTCAAAAAAATAGGGCATTGTTGAACCAGATAGGCTTTTTTGCCAATTTTAATTTCATTGTCACCATTAATGGGACTGGTTTTCAATTCTATAGTTTATTCATTGAATATAAATTCCACCAGCATTATGGTGGGACTAAAAGAGCGCTAGGTAAGGACCATGCCTTTCTACTTTTGCGGTTTGAAAAACTTGGGACTGAAATGATAAAGAACTATTATTTTAAAAACAACGTGCTTAAAAGAGTGACTGCAGTTTTGAAAACAAGTCACAAGACTCATGGCAGGCAAAACTCACTATAAACTGAAGAAAATTCTGCAATGGTCGTTGCAAGCTGTGACTCTAAAGGTTTTCAAGAAAACTAAGTTTCTGTAACTGCTCCAGAAATAACAAAGCTCATAAGAAATCGGAACACTAGGAGGCCATTGGGCTCCTCAAACCTATTCCACCATTCAGTAAGATCAAAGCTGAAATAGTAACACTGGGAAAATACAAAAACAATTTGCTTTAATGTAGCACCTTAAACTAATGTTATTTCCTTATTCCAACAGAATGGCAGTTTCTTAAAGCTAATAGTTCACTGCGTTGACTAAATGCAGAAGAGCTTTTCTTTATAACTCATGTAGTCTTGAATCTAAACAAGGAATCACACTGTCACAAGGAGTGGTGTACAGCAGAACTATTTTTTCTGGACTTCCATTGGTATAACATACCATATAGTTTTCTTAGAAATATATTCTATAAATTGAGTTGTACATTAAAAAGAGATCTCCCTAGTCAAATCAGGCCTTTAAATTGGTCAGATTACTTGAAATTGACTTTTCTTATCGTTCTTTACGATTCAGACTCCAAATATTTCAAAGGAAAAAGACTTTCAGACAATAGTTCAGAAAGCCTTTCAATCTTAGGTATTGAAAAAAACCTCAAAATATAAAGGGCAGAAATTAAAAAGTTGTTCATACCAAGGTGGCTTTCCCACTAAGCCACAACTGGTCAATAATTGGAGGTGGGGTCAGAAAACTGAGGTTAGGCAAAAGCGAGGACTGCAGATGCTGGAAACCAGAGTTTAGATCAGAGTGGTGCTGAAAAAGCACAGCAGGTCAGGCAGCATCCGAGGAGCAGGAAAAATCGATGTTTCGGGCAAAAGCCCTTCATCAGGATGCTGCCTTATCCAGCACCACTCTGATCTAAACCCAGATAACTGAGGTTCCCAAGTCAGCAATTAAAGGCCACGTCCTTCCCAGCCTTGATTATGAAGTTACCATGAGTTGTTCAGGGACAGGGTGGATACCCAGGATGGAACCCTGCTCAGGCCTGAAGCGTAAAGTGGGAAACCTCCCTTTCTACATTAAAAATCCTCACAGAGCCTTGCCCCATCAAGAACTCCAGCTAACCTTTGCTCTATGATGTGATGCACACCATCAACTTTTGGAGACCAGGCTGTTACCTGAATGAGGAGCAGAAGATCCAGTGCCAAGAAATTAATGATCTTCAGTGTGTTAAATGGCTGTGGGATTACTGTGATTGCAAGATGGTGGGGTAAGAAACCTGCATTTAAAAAACCATGCCCAAATCCTTAATACCATTTATTGCCCAAAGTGGATATAGGAAATTTTCACTAACTTATCATATATCATTCATGTTGAAGGATGATAATGGAGACTTGATACAGTTACAACCAAAAGGTACTTATGAGAATGTGTATAAGGCATGAGGAGGTGCGGAAAGAGTTAAGTTTAGGGTTGCGGGACAAAGGCATGACTTCGACCAGGTAAGAACTTGCAGAAAACAATGGGGTTCTGGAGGTAGTGGTTTAATGAGGTGCAGAACATCTATTGTGTAATGCCAGGTGGCTTAATCTTTACAACTAATGCTCACTGATTGTAATCACCCAATCAATATAGATGCTACCTTATTTGGATGCTGCTCCCTGTACGTGACTATATAATTCTTTACGAACCTACTGTTCGAGAGAGGACCGAGAACCCATGTCTTTGTGTACACGGATGGTCTATCTCTCTCTCTCCCTCCAGGACTTGGAATAAAAATGAAAAAAGTAGAGCCATTCTGTGTCTCTGAGCGCTTGCTGCCAGTACTTAAGCAAGTTATTAACACACAGCATACAATGATTAAAACAATAAATATTACTAGTCTATGCAATAGGTAGAATCTGCAGGATCCTCCCATGTGGAAAAAGAAGTTCACTAGTAAATTTCTTAAATCCACAGTCCTTACTGAACACTCCAAGGTGAGTAGAAACAAGCCAGTTATCCAAAATCTCCTTCAGTAAAATCCAACTTGAAAGCAAAATTCAGTCTGACCTTCTGATTCACTCCACAGAGAAATCTGAATTCTGGCATTTCACAATGGATGTTCTTCACTTGGTTAAAACACTACCCTTGCCTACAGCACCTCATGGTTTACTGCAAGTTCTTATCTGGTCAAAGTCACACCAGCTGAACCTTTGTCCCGTAACCCTAAATGTAGCTCTTTCCCTACCTGCTCATACCTTAACACACTTTCTCACTGAGAAAAATATCTCCAAACAAATCTGTAGTCTCAGATCACGGTCAACCACTGCTCAAGATGAGGCTGTTTTATGCTCACCTCACACACACCACACAGCCTGTATGCTTTGTTCTGACTATGAAGGAAGACTGGAGTAGGTTGTAGTCAAACAGCAGTCAAGGGAGACAAATAAACTCGAGGCTTCAGGCAATTGCTGTTCTTTATTTACATGGAATTTGTCACAAGTTATTGCCAAGAATGTTTCAATTTGCTGCAACTATGATTAGTGCTTTACAGTTCTGCTGCACTCTTGCATGGCAGAATGCCCTTTTTTTTTATTAGATTACTTACAGTATGGAAACAGGCCCTTTGGCCCAACAAGTCCACACTGACCCTACGAAGAGCAATTCCCCTACGAACACTACAGGCAATTTAGCATGGCCAATTCACTTAACTTGCACATTTTTGGACTGTGGGAGGGAACCGGAGCACCTGGAGGAAACCCATGCAGACATGGGGAGAACGTGCAAACTCCACACAGACAGTTGCCGGAGGCGGGAATGGAACCCGGGTCTCTGGCGCTACGAAACAGCAGTGCTAACCACTGTGCCGTCCATTGCTCAATAATGAATGGCGATGGTATTTGGATTTCTCAAATTACTCTGTTCCTTCATCCTTCACTGACTTATGCAGGAAACGGAGCAGCACTGTGGCTCAATGGTTAGCACTGCTGCCTCAGAGCACCAGGGACCCGGGTTTGATTCCCTCTCGGGCGACTGCCTGTGTGGAGTTTGCACATTCTCCCAGTGTCTGCATGGGTTTTCTCCAGGTGCTCCGGTTTCCTCCCTCAATCCAAACATGTGTTAGTCAGGTAAATTGCCTAAAGTGCATTAGTCAAGGGTAAATATAGGGTAGGGGAATAGGTCTGGGTGGGTTACTCTTCAGAGGGTCAATGTGGACTTGTTGGGCCGAAGGGTCAGTTTCCACACTGTAGGGAATCCAGTCTAATCTCGAAACATGATGTAACCAGTTCCTAGCAGTATGTTCTGTGAATCTGAGAAAATTATTTAGGTGATGAACATGTTATGTAAAATACTTGAAGGTCAGTGATTTTGAACATTAGATTTAAATATAAAAGCTATAAATATTTCATGAAATTAAACAAATGTTTGTGCACACATGCTGATGCACATATGGAGGTGCTTTAAGTGATTTCCATGCAAGTGGTTTATTGAAGTGTTAAATGGGACAAAATGAAAGCCGAGCTGGAATACTCTAATCAAGATGTAAAATTCCAGCTTGTACCATAACTTCTTGGGGTCATGGATCTTGAATCCATTTGATCTTTTCATAATCAAGAAGAAAACATCGAATTAGTTCCTCATGTTACTATGAGAATGCTGTAGCAAAGCTCAAAATTTCTCTTCGAGTGTTACAAATATACAGCGTGGAAATAGACTTTTCGGTCATACCCATGCACGCCGATCAGGTATCCTAAATTAATCTAGTCCCATTTGCTAGCACTGGGCCAATAACCCTCTAAACTCTTCTGTACATATACCCATCCAGGTGCCTTTTGAGTGTTAAAGCCTCCACCACTTTCTCTGGCAGCTCATTCCATTCATGCAGAGGGTGGTGTATGTAAAAGTTGCCCCTTAGGTCCCTTTTAAATCTTTCCCCTCCCATCCTAAACCTAGGTCCTCCAGTTCTGGACTGCCCCATCCTAGGGAAAAGACTTTGTTTATTTACCCTATCAATGTATCTCATGATTTTATAAACCGCTAAGGTCACCCCTCAGTCTCTGATGCTCCAGGGAAAACAGCCGCAGCCTATTCAGCTTCTCCCGATAGCTCAAACCCTGGTAACATCCTTGTAAATCTTTTCTGAACCCTTCAAGTTTCACCACATCCTTCCTACAGCAGGGAGACCAGAATTGCACACTATTCCAAAAGCGGCCTAACCAATGTCCTATACAGTCAAAATAATGACCTCCCAATTCCTGTACTCAGTGCACTGACCAATAAAGGAAAGCATACCAATCACCAACCTTTTCATCCTATCTACCTGCAACTCTACTTTCAAGGAACCTGCACTTCAGCAACATTCCCCAGGATCTTACCATAAAGTGTATACATCCTGTCCTGATTTGAGTTTTCAAAATGCATCACCTCACATTTATCTAAATTAAACTCCATCTGCCATTCTGATCAAGCTCCTGCTGTACTGAGGTAACCTTTTTCACTATCCACTACGCGCCCAATTTTGGTGTAATCTGCAAACTTCTTAACTGTACCTACAGTCACATCCAAATTATTTAAATAAATGACAGAAAGCAGGTGGACCCAGCACTGATCCTTGTCGCATACCATTGGTCACAGACTTCTAGTCCGAAAAGCAATCCTCCACTGCCACCCTCTTTTCTACCTTCGAGCCAGTTCTGTCTCCAAATGGCGAGTTCTCCCTGTATTCCACGTGATCTAACCTTGCTAACTAGTCTACCACGAGGAACCTCGCCAAATGTCCATACAGATCACATCCACATAGATCATGTCCACTGCTCTGCCCTCATCAATCTTCTTTTGTTGCTTCTTCAAAAATTCAATCAAGTTAGTGAGACCTGATTTCTCAAGCACAAAGCCACGCTGACTATCCTTAAAATCAGACCTTGCATCGTAAATCCTATCCCTCAGGGTTCCTTCCAACAACTTGCTCACCATCAATATCAGACTCACTGGTCTATAGCTCCCTAGCTTTTCCTTACCACGTTTCTTAAATAGTGGCACCACATTAGCCAACCTCCAGTCTTTCAGCACAATACCCATGACTATCGACGATACAAGCATCTCAGCAAGGGACCCGGCAATCACTTTCTTTGCTTCTCAGAGTTCTAGCGTACATTTGATCAGATCCTGGGGATTTATCCACCTTTATGCGTTTTAAGACATCCAGTACCACCACCTCTGTAATAAGGACATTTTTCAAGATGTTGCCATCGCTTGTAATGCTTTTCTTACAAAAGCAGTTTAAAAAGGTTTGCGGAGATCATTTATAACTATAAAGTCATGGAGTCCTATAACATGGAAAGAGGCTCTTTGACAGTCCATAAATATAGATTAGAGTGGTGCTGGAAAAGCACTGCAAGTCAAGCAGCATCCGAGGAGCAGGAAAATCGACGTTTCAGGCAAAAGCCCTTCATCATTCCTAATGAAGGGCTTTTGCCCGAAATGTCGATTTTCCTGCTCCTCAGCTGCTGCCTGACCTGCTGTACTTTTGCAGTATCACCCTAATCTAGACTCTGGTTTTTAGCATCTGCAGTCCTTGTTTTTACCTCTCTGAACTGTCCATGCCGACCAAAATGTCCATCCACTCTAACCCCACTTCCCTGCACTTGGCCCATATCCTTCTAAACCTTTCCTATCCATGTATCTGCCCAAATGCCTTATCAATGTTGTTAATGCACTCACCTCAACCACTTCCACTGGCAGATCATTCTATGTGCATACTACCTTCAATGTTGCCGCTCAGGTTCGTTTTATTCCTTCTCCTCTAATCCTAAACTGATGCCCTCTAGTCTCGATTCCCCAACCCTAGGAATAAGACTGAATGCATTCACCATATCCAAGCCTCTCATGACCTTATACACTTCCTTAAGATCCCCACTCAATCTCCTATGCTCGAAATAATAAAGTACAAGCTTGTCCAACCCCTCCCTATAACTCATATAGTTGAGTCCAGCAAACATCCTTGTAAATTTCTTCTGCACTCTTTCAGTTTAATACCACCCTTCCTATAGCAAAGTGACCAAAACTGAGTGCAATATTCCAAATGCAGCCACACCAAAGTCCTGTACAACTACAACATAAAGCTTCTCAACTTCTATACTCAACGCCCTGACCGATGAAGGCCAGTGTGCCAAAAGTCTTTTTCATTGCCCTGTCTACCTATGACTCCACATTCAGAGAACCATGCACCTGAACTGCAAGGTCTCTCTGTTCCATCACACAAGTTCCATTCACCATGAAACTCCTATCTTGATTTGACTTTCCAAAATGCAAGACTTTACACTCACTTTAAACTCCATTTGCCATTTCTTGGCCCACTTCCCCAGCTGATAAACACCTGCTACAATTTCTGATACCACCTATTTTGGTGTCATCTGCAAACTTTCTAATCATGTCTTGTACATTCTCATTTAAACCATTGATATAGACAACAGATAGCAATGGGCCAGCACCAATAGCCTCACGCCTCCGATTTGACAAGCAACCTTCCAGTATTACCCTCAGCTTCCTACCATCAAACCAATTGTGTATCCAAAGGAGAATGTGTATAAGGTATCAGCAGGTACAGAAAGAGTTAAGTTTTGGATTGCATGACAAAGGCTCAGCTAGCACGGCTTTGACCAGATAAGAACTTGCAGTAAACAAGGAAGTGCTGGAGGCAAAAGTAGTTGTTTAACGAGGTAAAGAACATCCACTGTATCATGTCAGTTAACAAGATGACAGGCATCTATTGTGTAATGCCAGATGGCTTAATTTTTACTGTTGATGCTCGCCGATAGTAATGGTCACCTAATCAATATAGATATTGCTGTATTCGGATGCTGTTCCCTGTAAGTGACTATATAATTCCTCAAGAATCTGTTGTTCGAGAGAAGACAAAGAACTCATGTCTCTGTGCACATGGGCAACCGTTCGCGCTCTCCGGACCCGGAAAGAAGATGAAGGCAAAGCCATACTGTGTCTCAGTGTTTGCTTCAACTGATATGGGGATAGGGAAACAGGACAGCAATTTGACAGCTCTCCCTGGATTCCACACAATCGTATTTTCCAGAGCAGCCTATGTAGAACCTGATCAAAGGCCTTACTGAAATCCATATATACTATGCCTACAGCCCTGCCTTCATCAACCTTCCTAGCCACTTCAAAGAACTCTTAAATTTGTCACGTATGATCTCCCAAGCACAAAGTCATGCTGACTACTCCTAATCAAATACTGTTTTTCCAAATGCATGTATATTTTATCTCTCAGAATCTTCTCAAGTAACTGGCTTACTGGTGTACAGTTTTTTTTCTTTGCAGCCTTTCTTGAATAAGGCACAACATTCACTACCCTCTAGTCTTCTGGGACCTCGCCGGTGGCTAATGATGATGCATAAATATCAGCTAAAGCCCCTGCAACTACTTCTCTAGCCTCTTGCAGTGTTCTTGGATATATCTGGTCAGAACCAGATTTATCCGACTTCACACCTTCTAATATGTCCAATACCTCCCTCTAAACTTGATATGGACTGTCCCCAAGACATGACCACTAACTTCTTCAAGTCTTCATATCTTTGTCCACTGTAAACACAGAGGAGAAATATTCACTGAGGACTTCACCCATCTCCTGTGGTTCTAGACATACATGTCCACTTTGGTCATTGAGGGGCCCTATTCTCTCTCCAATTATTCCTTTCCCTTTAAGAAAGAATCTCTTTGGAATCATTGGGGATATATTGTGCCAGAAGTTGCTGAAGGTTGCCTTGCAGAGTGCTCCAAGGTGTTGAAAATTTCCTTCAGCTCAAAAGATATGGACACTTGAAATTGTTTCATTATTAATTGCCACTTCAAGCAATGAGGGGAACACAGTATCTGAGACTATGGTGATCAATGGGACCAATGAACTGTCTCTTGAATCGATTAAATCAAAAAGATAGAGAAAGAAACTGAACAACGATAAAAGAAATAGGGTGAATTTGCAACAAACTAGTAAAGGAATAGAAATGAGGAGAGAAACAGATTATATTAAAAATGAGAAAAATACCTCTAATAAAAATTTTACAATATGCAAAAATGAGATTCCATTCCCCTGAGTCAGAAAGTTTGAGTGGGACTGCAGTCCTAACTCATCAGCAGTAAGCTTAAATTTACACTCATGCAGCCCACCGAGCAATTTTTTTGGAATTCACCAGGAAATCGATAGTACAATTCATATTTCCATTTTAGTAACATAAATTGACCAATAATTTGTTGTTCACACCATTCCTTTTATCTATCTGCAATTTGCTAGATTTTCTTTCATTTTCCAGTAATGAGTATTACACCTTTAGAGGCATTTGCAAGCAAATTCTAGATCAATAACTGGAAGTTAGTGATCGACAGACAACAGCTGTTAATGTCTTAAATCTTTTCAGAAAAAAAGAGAGAAAACCTGAACATAACCATAAATAAGCTAGCATAATGATTGATACTTCAATGGCAAGGACCTGGGAATTTATACAATGTAGGAACAGTAGGGAGACCATGGGAGCACTGTCCACCAACTACAACATGACATATCAAAACAGCCTTTTGCATTTATTTTCCAGAACCAGTGAACAAGATAGTGATTCCTGTGGTTTGGGGAATGTCGTAGTATAGGCACTTTTATAAATGTAACGCTGCAAAGTTTATCAAAAACATTAAAATCACTATTTTCTTCATAGAAAATTATCAAAGAAAACAGAATACTAGAACAATAATCTTTATGTGATTTGAAAGAATATATACACAGAGGCGGCACAGTGGCTCAGTGGTTAGCACTGCTGCCTCTCAGCACTGGGGACCCGTTCTCCCTGTGTCTGTGTGGGCTTCCTCCAGATGCTCTGGTTTCCTCCCACTGTCCAAAGATGTGCAAGTTAGGTGAATTGGCCAAGCTAAATTGCCCTTAGTGTTCAGGGCTGTGTAGGTGAGATGCATTCATCAGGGGAAAATGTAGGGTAATGCGCCTGGGTGGGAACTCTTCGGAGGGTAGGTGTGGGTTTGTTGGGCGGTAGGCCTGTTTCCACACGGTAGGGATTCTAATTCTAAAGATTCAGTTATAAGCAATAGGAAGAGTCAGGGCAGAATAATAGTTCTTAAGTACACTTGATTGCCAACTGTACTAATCTGCCTTTTGCATCTCCCTTCCCACATTTAACTGACTTATGCTGATATACTTCCTTGTCACCCGGAGTACATGCAGCTTTGCAAATACGGTCAGCGTCATACAGCATGGCAACAAACCCTTCAACCTAACCAGTCAAGATCAACCACCTGCCTGCACTTGGCCCACATCCCTAAAAACATTTCCTATTCATGTACTTATCCAAATGTCTTTCAAACGTTGTAACTGTACTGTGTCAAGATGTTGCTCATGTACTTTTTAAACTGTAGCTCCTCTCAATTTAAAAAGAGATGCCCCTAATTTTGAACTCCCCCACCTAGAGGGAAAAAAACCCTTGTCATTCACCTTATTTATGCCCCTCACGATTTTATAAACCTCAAAACTATCACCCCTCAACCTCTTACTCTCCAGTGAAGAAATCCCAGCCTATTTCTATATCTCAAACCCTCCATTCCCAGCAACATCCCGGTAAACGTTTTCTGAACTCTTGCTAATTTTATTACATCTTTCCTATAGTAGGGTGACCAGAACTGTACACAACACTTCAAAAGTTGCTTCACCTATGTCCTGCACAACCTCAATATGATGTCCCAACTCCTAGACTCAAAGCTCTGAGCAATGAAGCAAGCGTGCTAAACACCTTAACTACCTTCTATAAGGTGATGCAAACTTCAAAGAATTACGTAACGGAACCCCTAGGTCTCTCTGTTCCACAACACAACCCAGGGCCTTACCATTAATCGTATAAGTCCTGTCCTTGTTTGTATTACAAAAATGCATTACCTCACATTTTCCAAATTAAACTCTTTATGCCAAACCTCAGCAGAATTCTTTACTGCAAAGGTGTGTCCAGGCTGAGTCATTAAGTATGTTCAAGGCCAAGATAGAAAGATTTGGGGAAATGTAGATTTTAGATTATAAAGGAGCCTTTATTTTATTTAATAGTCTAGCAATGCTATCACTAGACCATCATCTCCTCTCTGTTTCAACACCACTACCTTGATACCCTCAGCTGGCATTCATCTGCACTCTTGGAGGTGGTTTGTTTGGCTTTCCAATACCAAACGAGTGGAATTACTTCACTTAAGAGTTAGCTGATTAACATAGGGACCATCGCAGACAATCCCTGCACCCTGCTTGCAGGACACCCTCATGTACCCACTCACTGCAGTCAGAGCCCTGGCTAATTCCTTCCTTCCTTCCTCTCCACTCCCTCTCAAGCCTGCAGTCACAGAGATCAATTTTCGGGCCTGTCACCACATACCACCACAAGACAGGGACCTTCCTAGTCAACAGTTGTGCATAGGAATTTCTCACTCTTCGGTTTAGACACAGGATGGAATAGTCCAAGCATCTAAAGCAATATCTCCTTTGTTTTAACTGGAACTTCAACTATTGGCCTGGGGGTTTGTTAGCATCGAAACTTAAATGGCATTTGGATGCTCTTTCAAAGCGATTGTGAGGAAATAAAATAAACTGATATACCAGTGTCAAAGTGGGATTTGTTATATGATATCATTTAGAGAATGAACAGCACTCTTCAATAAAGGCTTCTGTTTTTGCATTCCTAATATAGAAGAATTGCATCATACGCATGTAGATCAGAATAGGAAGACTACACAGCCTACTTGGCTTCTCACCCATTAAAATAAATGAGTAAAAACTAAATAACAGGTGCATTATGTTCTACTTCCAAAATTCCACTAAATGATAATTTATGCCAAATATAACAGTCAGTAATTACCCCTATTGGTTAATAATGATTACTGGGGATCAGCGTAAGTAGTAATTATTCATTGTGCTACGAGTTCAATATAACATCAACATGTAGCATTGAATCTTTTTAAAAGCAGTGTTTGAAAACTGCTGCAAACTAAGCAAACCACTTTGGAGATCAGGGATGGCAATCTGAATCAATAAACTTCGAAGTGTGAAAAAGCAAAGTAAATAAAAACTGGAAAGGTTTTCTAAAATACTACTACTACTAGTGGCATAGTACTTGGTTTAAAATAGAAATAGTTACAAATCTATTAAATAAAGTTTGATATTTTCTGAAGGTCACAAGATTTTGCTGTCGCTCATCTCTTATCTAAAGTTGCAAGACAGAAGCAACATTTTTTGAGCAACTCAAACAAGTGAAACATTTTTTTCCAGATTCTCAATAGATTCCGGAAAGGTTACATCAGACTGGAACGTAGACAATATCTCCTACGTTCAAGGGTGGGAGGCAGAAGATAGAACTATAGGCCAATTTGCTTGACATCTGTTATGGGGAACATGTTAGAATCAATCGTTAGTAAAGTTAGAGGTCGGCACTTAATCTTAAGGTATTTGGGAAGAAGGATGGTCTTGAGAAGGGGAAGTCATGCTTCACAAATTTATTGGAGTGCTTTGTAGGAGTAACAAGTGCTGTGGATAAAGAGAAGCCCATAAGTGGACTGGACTTGAATTTCAGAAAAAACATTTAACAAGATGCCATGTCAATTGTTATTGCAAAAAGTGTAGGGGTTGACATATCAGTGTAGACAGAAGATTACCTGGCTAGCAGAAAATTATTCACATAAGAGTCTTTTTCCAATTGGCAAGATGTGACAAGAAAAGTCCTCAGGAGTCTATGTGGGGCCTCAGCTTTCCATGATTTATATCAATGATTTAGATGAGGGGAGAGAAAGCATGGTAAGTAAATTTACAGAGGTAGGAGAAAGTGAGGTCTGCAGATGCTGGAGATCAGAGCTGGAAATGTGTTGCTGGAAAAGCGCAGCAGGTCAGGCAGCATCCAGGGAACAGGAGAATCGACGTTTCGGGCATAAGCCCTTCTTCAGGAATGAGGAAAGTTTGTCCAGCAGGCTAAGTTAAAAGGTAGGGAGGAGGGACTTGGGGGAGGGGCGTCAGAAATGTGATAGGTGGAAAGTGGTCAAGGTGAGGGTGATAGGTCAGACTGGGGTGGGGGCGGAAAGGTCGGGAAGAAGATTGCAGGTTAGGAAGGCGGTGCTGAATTCGATGGATTTGACTGAGACAGGGTGGGGGGAGGGGAAATGAGGAAACTGGTGAAATCCGAGTTCATCCCTTGTGGTTGGAGGGTTCCTAGGCGGAAGATGAGGCGTTCTTCCTCCAACCGTCGTTTTGTTGTGGTCTGACGATGGAGGAGTCCAAATTTACAGAGGTAGGAAATTATGTTGCGAAGTCTACATAAGGTGGTTGCAGACTGATATAGGTAGGTTGAATGAATGGGCAAAAATCTGATGTATGGCATATAATGTGAAAAAATGTGAAGCAGTAAGATTAAAAAAAAGCAGACTTACAACAGAGAACGCTTACAAAATTCTGAGAAGCAGAATGATCTAGGTATAATAGTGCGTGAGTCACAAAAAACTAGTATGCAAGTACAGCAAAGAATCAAGAACGCCAATGGAATTATTGCAAGGCAGCGAACATAAAAGAATGTTATCCTTCAGTTATGCAGGGCATAGGAGAAAATGCAACTCCAGCACTGTGCGCCATTTTCTTATTTAGAGGATGTAAATGCATTGAAAGGACTTGAACGGAGGATTATCAGATATCTAGAAAGAATTGGCTGTTATGGAGGAAAGGTTAGAACATAGAACAGTACAGCACAGAACAGGCTCTTCAGCCCACGATATTGTGCTGAACAGATTCCTTTTGTTTCCATTGCAGTTTAGAAGAGTCGAGGGGCGATTTGATTGAAGTCTATCAGTTTTGACAAGATGAATATAGATGGAGAGACAAGAATATTTCCTTTTGTAGGCGAGTACAGGGGAGCACCACTTTAAAATTAGGAGTTGACCTTTTAGGATAAAGTAGTAGCTTTTCTTTTAAGAAGTGTTGATTGTGCAACTTTGAAACCCTTGGCCTCAGAAGGCATTGGAGGTGCCTTTACCTCCTATATTCAATATTTTGAATATTTCTAAGGCATAGATAAATTCTTGTTAGGCAAGGGAATCAGGGTTTATCAGGTTTGATGGGATGTGGAAGTTGAAACAAACCAACCAGTCAGACATGATCTTATTGATGGCGCAACAGGCATGAAAAGGTCAACTGGCTACTTCTGCCCCTAACTTTTTATGTTCTGAAGTGCACAATTAATCCTCTGGCCACGCAAGCTATACATTTTGAGACGTCTGTTTTGGGACAAAGATCACTCCAAATGTTTAAATTCTAATACTAAATAGCGAGAACGTAGCACTTATTATAGCCAAAATTTCAATAAATTTAAGAATCTCTTTCCAAAGATACCTGCTGCATTTTCCCCGTATTTGATTGTTATTTCAGATTGCCAACATCTGCAGCATTTTTGTTCATATTTAAGTTCACAAAGACGAGGTCCTGAACAAGAATGTTCAATATACAAAGCAGAGAGCAATACCCTTGATTCAAATGCATTGGAAATTGAGGAAAAATTAGCTCACTGCCATCTAAAGCTATTTTGTTAGAAAAAAGAGATCACTTAAAAAAGAACCATAACAATATGTCAGTTAAATTAATTGATAGTGATAAGTAAAACTTTGGGTCTCTTCATTAATAAGGCAAGTAATCTTGTTATTTTTACAGAATACTATAAAACAAAGTATTGCAAACATCATTGCAAAATCAAAGTGGTAAAAAGTGTTTTCAACAGATGACAGTCAATACAAAATAGCATGAAGAAAATAAAAGCAGATAACAAAATCAATACATTGTTGCATACAATGAAAAGCAATTAAGGCTAGAATTGGTATTGCTTTATGACAAATGGACAATGAATTTAAAGATTATTAAAATTCTCATTCATGCATACAATATCAATAGGAAATGCCGCTCAACATCATTAAACAAGAGGAAAGGAAGTGACTCTTACCTGAAGAGTGCAAGGCTCAGTGACCACACCACCAAGGGTTTCCTCAACTCAAACTTTGCCCGCTGTTTCATCAAGTGACGACCACCAAATATAAATGCTGCGTACAGAGCTGAATACAAGAAAGACTTTTTCCTAAAAATAGCACAAACAATAGCTGTTAGTGCACTTACAAGAAACAGGTTGAAACAGCAGAGCTTAAGCATCCTTTGCCTATAAATACCAATATACCCTCAAAAGATCCCTGACTTAAAACAAACTGTACATGCCTCATTCCTCAACTTAGTGCAAAAAAGGCAATTACAAAGTTGTATTGTACTGAGGACAGATTGCAATCTTCACTATCCAAAGTAAAAATTGCTGTCACCTGTGAACTTTTTTTTAAAACACGCAATATAAATGACAATGATATGTCAAAGTCTACATGTAAAAATGTACTGGACACTCTTAGGCTACCAATCTGTAGATACTTGATAAGCCCGCATCTTCACAGAATGAAACCTTTACCCTGCCATCTCAAGGTGAGGTGGCAACTACCTTCACCTCCACACTGCACTTATTAATTGCTCTGAAGGAAAAAGGTGGTCATGCTTCATGCAGTGAATGACAGTCAGCTTCTTAGTTTAGGCAACCCGAAATTTTATATTTCCTTCTTAGTATACTTCCCAGTCAACCCCAATGCCTTTGATCTTCCCCAAATTCCAAACCAACTCATTTATTTGACTGTAGATCTTCAGACTTGATCCCAAATCTGAGAAATATCAAATTAATCATGCCAGACACAGTAAAGCATTGTTTTCTTTGATACCCTTCCTTCACCTCATCAGAGGCAGGGTGACTGCTGATGACCCACCCTCGTACAATACCCCTTTCCATCCCATGTCTATTGTCTCTCTCCAACTCCCCATATGTTGCGATACCTCCTTAATAATTATTAACCCCTTGTATCCAAATATGTTGCCTCTACACAATCGAGTTCCAGCTTTCCTCTCAAAGCAGTGGCCCCTGATAATCCCTCCTTGGCATACTAATGCATGCAGACCTGTTGCCACTCATTAGCAAGATTCTAATTTTGCCAGTCAGAAATTGATTAGAAAAAATCAGATAGCTTGCTCTTGTCATCAAGAATCTGATTATTGTCACTCTCATCCTATTTTTCCAACTTTCTGACCAGGGTCCAGATCGTTCAGGGTCTGGAAAGATCCTACTCTTGGCTCAAGTCATGCTACAAGTAACAGAGTTTGATATAAGCTCCGATTCAGAAGGACAGTTTTGAAATTTATGATACTGGAGATTTTTGGCAGGATAGTGGTACATGAATATCATGACTAATCGCTGTAGCTGAGCATAAGTAATCTGGGGATGTATGTTCAAAGCCTCTGTGGGAAGTTGCAAAACCGAACAATCTGGCAGTATTATCCAACTATATATAAGTTACATTATTTATCTGTAACTCCATTATTCAGCAGATATTAATACAATTAGCAGGCTTTATTCAAAATCACATTGTCATACATACACAATGATTAAACACCTTTTAAAAAAATAGCAAAATTACTGGAGACCATTAGGTATGCTGGATCAGTCATCCTTTCAAGCTACAATTTACCTGTATTTTTTCATCCAAAGGCAAAAGCCTCAGATACTAAAAGCTTAACTTTATGTAGGCAGATATACAAAAACAGCATAGCATTGAATTCCCCGGTATTTTAATTAATATAGGAATACACACAAGGAGCTGCTGTCGTCACTGGTGCATGGTTTAATGTTTCAAACTTTGTGCTCCATTTATCAATAATCATAAATTCCAAACAAAAGTCGATCACAGTCAACTCAATGGAACTGATGCAGTTTCCTTGCCGATAAATTGCACATTGCACCACTTCACAAAAATTGTCTAGTTTAAGACTCTGTTTACATTGGAAACACATAGTACAAATTATAAAATTTTCATACTTTCCTAACAAAGATACTTACACAACATACTAATTTAAAAGCATTATTCTAAAGGTTGTCATTCTGGTACAAGAAGTTTTATTGTTTTAAAATCTGAAAGCTACAATGTCAGGGCGAAATATTCAGAGGAACATTGCCATAAGAACTATTTCTGAGACATTTCTATCGCACTTCCTAAAATTGACACAAACAGTCTTTGGTACAGGCATCTGGGGAGCAGGCCTGAAGGGTGCGAGCTAGATTATTGAAGCTGGAGTTTTAGATTGGTGCGTGTGTGTGTCTGTGTTTTTGTGGTGGGGTGCTACTGGAGGGGAGGTTTTAGAAACATAGAAAATAGGAGCAGGAGTACGCTATTCAGCTCTTTGAGATTGCTCCACCATTCAATATCATCACAGCTGATCATCCAACTCAATAACCTGTTTCCGCTTGCTCCCCATTTCCTTTGATCCCTTTAGCCCTAATAACTACATTATGGCTAACTCCTTTGTGAAAACATTCAATATTTTGACATTAATCAATTTTTTCTGGGTGAAGAAATTTCCCATCTCAGCCCTATGTGGTCTACCTGTCCTTAAACGGCGACATGGAAAATCGGTTAGCTTAGTTAGCTAGATGGCTCATTAGTAAAGCAGAGTAATGCAAATAATTGCCACACTGGCTGAGGTTACCAAGAAGGACTCTCCTTCTCAAACTCTCCCTTACCTGAAGCATGGTAACCCTCTGGTTAAACCATCACTAGTTCTCTGTCTGTCTCTCTACTTGAACTATGATCCTTGGTTCTGAGCTTTCCACTCATCAGAAACATCCTTCTTGCATTTATCCTGTCTCGTCCTGTTAGGGGCTCTCTAGGTTTCTAGGAGATTCCCCACTCTTTTCTCTAGGCTCCAGTGAATATGTAGTCTTAAAAATGAATTGGGTCTTTCTTTGTACATCAGTCCAACCATGCATCAGTCTGGTAAACATTCATCGCACTCCTTGCAATACTAGACCATTTCCCTCAGGAAGGGAAACTGTACAAAATACTCTGGGTTTCCTCCGGGTGCTCCGGTTTCCTCCCACAATCCAAGGATGTGCAGGTTAGGTGAATTGGCCATGCTAAATTGCCCGCAGTGTTAGGTGTAGGGGAATGGGTCTGTGTGGGTTGCTATTCGCAGGGTTGGTGTGGACTTGTTGGGCTGAAGGGCATGTTTCCACACTGTAGGGAATCTAACTAATCTAATGTGGTCTCACTCAGGCCCAGTAAAATTGGAAGATATCCTTGCTGCTGTTCTCAAATGCTCATTATGAAGGTCAACATACCACGTGCTTTCTTCATCACCTGTTGCTCCTGTGTGCTTACTTTCAGTGACTGGTGTCCAACGACAGCCAGGTCTCAGTGCACCTCCCACTTTCCTAATCTAATCACCATTCAGGTAATAATCTGCCTTCCTGATTTTGCTCCCAAGGTGGAAAACCTCACATTTATCTACAGAACAATGCATTGCAATATCTGCCATGCATTGCTCACTCAATGGGTCCGAATCACACAGAAGCAGCACTGCATCATTCCTCTCACCCAGTTTTTTGTCACCTGCAGATATTACATTTAGTTCGCTTGTCTAAATCATCACTAAATATTGTGAATAGATTAGATTCCCTACAGTGTGGAAACAGGCCCTTCGGCCCAACCAGTCCATACCGACCCCCCGAAGAGTAAACCACCCAGACCCATTTCCCTCTGACTAATGGACCTAGCACTAGGGACAATTTAGCATGGCCAATTCACTTGATCTGCACATCTTTGGACTGTGGGAGGAAACCGAAGCACCAGGAGGAAGCCCATGCAGACACGGGGAGAAAGTGCAAACCACACAGACAGTCACCAGAGGCTGGAATTGAACCTTGGACCCTGGTGCTATGAGGCTGGGGCTCAAGCACTGAATCCTGTAGTACCCCACTAGTCACCATATAGAGTCAAAGAGATGTACAACAGACCCTTCGGTCCAACCCATTCATGCCGACCAGATAGTCCAACCCAATCTAGTCCCACCTGCCAGCACCTGGCCCATATCCCTCCAAACCCTTCCTATTCATATACCCATCCAAATGCCTCTTAAATGTTGTAATTGTACCAGCCTCCACCACTTCCTCTGGCAGCTCATTCCATACACGTACCACGCTCGGTGTAAAAACGTTGTCCCTAGGTCTCTTTTACATCTTTCCCCTCAAACCCTAAACCTATGCCCTCTACTTTTGGACTCCCCGACCCCAGGGAAAAGACTTTGCCTATTTACCCTATCCATGCCCCTCAATTTTGAAGGTCACCCCTCAGACACTCCAGGGAAAACGGCCCCAGCCTGTTCAGCCTCTCCCTATAGCTCAAATCTTCCAAACCAGCAACGTCCCTGTAAATCTTTTCTGAAACCCTTTCAAGTTTCACAACATCTTTCCGATAGGAAGGAGACCAGAATTGCATGCAATATTCCAACAGTGGCCTAAGCGATGTCCTGTACAGCCGCAACATGACCTCCCAACTCCTGTACTCAATACTCTGACCAATAAAAAGAAAGCATTCCAAACGCCTCCTTCACTATCTTATCTACCTGTGACTCCATTTTCAAGGAGCTATGAACATGCACTCCAAGGTCTCTTTGTTCAGCAACACTCCCTAGGACCTTACCATTAAGTATATAAGATATGCCAAGATTTGCTTTCCCAAAATGCAGTGCTTCACATTTATCTCAATTAAACTCCATCTGCCACTTCTCTGCCCATTGGCCCATCTGGTTAAGATTATGTTGTAACCTGAGGTAACCCTCTTCGCTGTCCACTACAACTCCAATTTTGGTGTCATCTGCAAACTTACTAACTGTAAGTTGTCAGTTTCCCATCTGCCAACTAGTTCGCTGTCCATGTCAATACACTATCACAATCCCATACACCTTTAACTTTACATCCTAAACTCTTATGTGGGACCTTACTGAAAGCCTTTTGAAAGTCCAAGAAAACCATATCTACTGGCTTCCCCCTCATTTACCTCTACTAGGTAAATTCTCAAAAAACAATTCCAGTAAGTTTGTAAAACTTGATTTCCCTTTAATAAAGCAATGCTCACTCTGTTTAATCTTGTCATGATTTTATAAGTGTTCTGCTTTAATATTTTTTATAATGGGGTCTAGTTCTTTACCAGACTAAGAAGCCTATAATTTTATTTTCTTACAAGCTCCTATTTTAATTTGAGAAATTACATTAGTTGCCCTTCAATCCATAAGAACTGTTCTGGAGTTTACAGAATTTTGGAAGATGGCCACCATCTCTAGGACCACTTCCTTAAGTACTTTAGAATTATCGAGCCCTGGGGAATTTAATCAACCTTGAATCCTATCAAGTTCCCCAACACAATTTTGCTGCTTCAGTTCCTCATTCTCATGCGACCGCATGGTCCCCTACATGTTTGTGATGTTATTTGCGTCGTCCTTTGTGAAGACAGAACTTATGTATTTAATCTGTTTCCTATTCTAATTTCCCATGTTTCTGACTGTAGGGGACGTACATTTGCCTTCAAAAATCTTCTCTTCATATATCTATTGAAGCTTGTACGGTCAGAATGTATGTTTCTCCCCTAAGCATATTCTATTGTCCCCCCTTGCAATCAATCCCTTTGTCCTGCTTTGCTGAAATCTAAACCACTTCCAATCCTCAAATCTGTTTCCTTTTTGTTTGGCAAATTACCATGCCACTTCCTTGGATCTATTACTATCCTTTACTTTCCATTCTAGTCATGACCAGGCCACCTTTCCTGTTTTACTTTTGAGCCAGATAGGAATGAACAATTGTTGCTGTTCCTCCATGCGCTCTTTAAATGTTTTCCATTGTCTACACACATCATCCCTTTCAGCAATGTTGCTCATTTTACCAGACTAGCTGACACCTCATTCTATTGCACCTCCCCTTAATTAAATTCAGGACCTTATTCTCAGAATTAATTATACCACTTTAATGAAGAATTTTATTAATTTATCACTCTTCTCAAGGAGCCTCCCACAGCTCGATTGCCAATTGTTGTGTCATACGAAAGAATAACTGGTCTACAAATGGCCAGTTTTGTCATTGGTTCCTTAATGTATTGATCCACAAAACCACCTTTGCATACTCTAGGAATTCTTCTACAGCATTGTTAAATTTAGATTTTCACCATCTATATGCAAATTAAAAGGCACACACTTGTATCTTTATCGCGAGTGTCTTCAATTTCCTGTTTAATGGCTTTCCCAATATTACCACTATACTTTGGGTGAGTTGATGCACATGCACCATTCTCCATTACGATTTATTGCCGCTTGGTTCTTCGACGATCTACCCATACTGATTACACCTCCACCAAACTAATATTCACTGCTGTGTTAAATGTCCTTATTAACCATCAATGCTACCTCATTTCCTTTTTCTTTTTGTTAGTCCTTCCTAAAAAGTGGATATTCAGTTTCTATCCCTGGTCACTCTGCAGCCACATCTCCACATCCCAATATTGTACCTTTTTATATCATTTGTGCAATTAATTTATCCACTTTTATTGCAAATTTTCATTGCATTAAAACACGTGGTTGAAAGGTTCATCCTTTCATCATTTGTAATCCTCTTTGCATTATTTTACGCTGTGTCCCTGTTCGATTCCTATCCTTGAATTCTCTGCCCATCATTTTTCTTATTTCTTCTTATTCTGGCTTTTGTTTTTGCCCTTGTTTCCCTCTCTTCTGTCTCCCTGTATAGGTTACCATCCACTGCTGTTTTGGTTTAAACCCTTCTCATCCGCATGAGCAGATATTCCACATAGGACATCAGTTCCGGGTCCTGCGAAATGCTACCCGCGCCCCCATATTTAGCACCCCTCCATTTCCAGTTACTAGTCTGGATTCATCCGCCCCAGTATAAACTGCCTAAATCCCTCAACTACCCACAGTCATCCACCTCTTCATCTCTGCCCAGACTCTTATTCTTATCCCTGATCAGATTCCCGTAAACTCTCCAACACATGTAAGCAAGAAAATCACAATACTACTGATATAACTTCAACAAGCTGTACTTATGGGTACCAATGAATTGGTTTTGATTGTACACCTTGAAACTTAATTTAACATTCACTGCAAATATTTGCTCAGTGGGAGGTAGCCATTTACCTCAGAGATAAAGGAGTGTACAAACAAATACCATTATTAGCTGTTAATGACTGTCAAGCCTACATGTTACAAAGTGACCTTCAACAAATCATGACCAGAAATAAAGGAAATATACTGCTAACAATATTTTTCAGTGTCCTTCCATTCAATAGAGAGATGGAAAGGTCTATATCAAAGGGCCTTTTTTTAATATACAAAAATTATTTTGTAAATTCCAGATCAATTTTATTTTATCTAACACCCTTTATAACCATAGAAAGTTCCAAAGCTGTTGAAACTTACAAAATCTAGCAGCTAGCTGTCATGTTGTGGCACAGTGGCTCAGTGGTTAGCATTGCGGCCTCACAGCACCAGGGACCAGGTTTGACTCCAGCATGGGTGACAGTCTGTGTGGAGTTTGTGTGTTCTCCACGCCTGTATGTTACTGCCGCATGCTCCAGTTTCCCCCCATAGGCCAATGAAGTCACAAAGATGTACAGGTTAGCTGGATTGATTATGCTAAATTGCTCCATAGTGTCCAGGGATATGCAGACAAGATGGATTAGCCATGGTAAATTCAGTCATGGGGATAGGATGGGGGCTGTGTCTGAGTGGGATGCTCGTCAGAGGGTTAGTGCAGACTTGATGGGCCAAATGGCCTCTTTTCACAATGTAGGGATTCCATAACTCATTGAAGCTTAGAAGAACGAGGGACAACCTTACTGTTTCTTATTGAAACTGATTCTTATTGGGCTTGACATGGCGGGTGTGGAGAGCTTTTGGGAGTGTCTAGAACCAGAGGACATAATCTCAGAATAACAGGTTGCCCAGTTAAGAAACAGTTGAAGAAGAATTTTCTCTCTCAGATGGTAGTGAAGCTGTGGAATTCTTTACTGCAGAGGACTGTAGAGGTTAGTTCATTAAGTATATTAAAGGCTGAGATAGATTTTTAAATCAGTAAAGAAATCAAGGGTAATGCAGAAAAGGCTGGAAAGTGGTGTTGAAGATTATCACATCAGCCATAATCTGATTGAATTGTGAGGTAAGATCGCTGAGCTGAATAGCCTGCTTCTGCTTGTATAATTTAATGATCTAATAAAACAAAATATAAACTGAAGTATTTTTAGATAGATTTTCAGAACTTCATTTAGTAATCACTTAAATATAGTACAGAATGTGAAATGTTAAACAATTGCAATAATACTTAACACAGTTCTTCAAATTATAATTTCTTTGTAATTTTTCCATCATTATAAAGCATTTGTTTCGAAAATTTGGGAATCAGATAATCACATAAGAATTTGTAAAAGGCTTGTTGATTTTGTTGGGGGTGACCTGGGATGTAAATCTCTTTTTAAACTCTGCACAAAGATTGCGCCTTTACCATGGAAGAGATACATCAAGTAATCTTTCACTTGGTCTAATTTGTTTTTTCATTTCTGTAATGTGGAAAAAAACAGCATAAGAATTAGGGACAGGGATATGCCATCTGGTAAATGATGGCCCATTATCTGTGACCACCAATTATGGGAGTCCTTGTATTGCAAAAGATGCACACAGTTTTTCTGTCATCGCTACCATGTTTGACAATTTTTGCACATCCAACCACTTTGAATGGGCACTTACAATGAATAAGATTGAATACTTGAAAGGATCTATGTAGTCG
Organism: Chiloscyllium plagiosum; assembly: GCF_004010195.1. Classification (NCBI taxonomy): domain Eukaryota; kingdom Metazoa; phylum Chordata; class Chondrichthyes; order Orectolobiformes; family Hemiscylliidae; genus Chiloscyllium; species Chiloscyllium plagiosum. The sequence goes on along the minus strand of NC_057710.1, from coordinate 136,196,699 downwards.
ATGTGTAATCAATGTGCACCATTCCCATGGATGTGGAGGAGCTGCTGGTAGTAACTTTTGTCCTAGTTGGCACCCTAAGCAAAATCCCACCAACATAGCTGACTGTATCCAAACCAGGCCACCAGACAAATTCTTGCCAACATCTTCATTTTGAAGAGCCGTGGATGAACTCAATAGAGTTGACAGTGTATCTAGCGGTGACCTTTGTTCAGGGCAATCACGCTGCTTCTAATAATAATATGCCGTCATCTATTGTGATCTGGTCATTTCAGGTCCAAAAAGGTTTGAATTCGCATTGTGACCGTGCTTTGGTTTCCCCATCACCAACCAACTGTTTCGGTTTTGCCAGGACCAGAGAACTTTCTGAGCCTAAAGTCTGCTATTGTCAGCTATTACTGGAAGTGTGTCCAGAAAATTTAAAACTATTCCAGTGGTGGTACTGCTGGTGCTGGATCCACCATCCAAATTTGCTACTTGGCCTCCCGGATGGTGCTCCAACTTGCAATTAGTATCAGAGCCTACCATTGAATCCAGCCTGAATCGATGGGTGGCAGAGTCTTGTCCTGAGTAGGCATGGTAAGGGTTTGTGGTCGGTTATAATTACAATCCAACATCTGTAAAAACGTATTAGTGGAACTTCTTGAACCTAAATATGACTGCCAAACCTTCCTTCTCTATTTGGGTATATTTACATTCTGCATGAGCTGAAGTCCTGGATGCATATGCCATTCAGTGCTCCTCTCCATTAGGCTATGAGCTAATACTACCCCAATGCCACAAAGAGGGGCATCGCAGGTCTTGCTTGGAATCAGTGCACAAAACAGGACAATAACTGTTTCTTCACTTCCCTGAAAGCTGTGGCTTGGCTATGCGACTATTTACAAAGCTGACCTCATTGAGAAGTTGATGCAAAAGGTCCCAGGATGGAGGTCAGGTTATGTCTGAACTTTTCATAATTCACCAGCCCAAGGAAAGACCTAAGCTCCAGTAAAGATATGGGAGCCTTGGCACTTTTGATCACTCATGTTATCTTCCAATGTGTGTAACCCATTCTTGTCGGCTGTAGCCCAATTAATTCGAGGTGCTTGGAACATATATTTCTTCCTTAGGCGTACACCTGCTTGAGAGAAACACATCCAAGGGCTATGTCCAAGTGCTCCTTATTGGTCTTCCCTGTTATTAGCAGGTCATCCAGATAAACGACGACCTAGGGTAGACCTAACAAAACATTCTCCATCGTCTACTGAAAAATGGCAGAGGTTGACAATACCCCAAATGACAGTCTCATATTTGTACAAACCCTTATGGGTATTAATTGTAGAATACTTCTGCGAATCCTCTTGTGAATACAATTGCAAATATGCATGGCTCATGCCGAGCTTTGTGAAGGACAGCCCAACTGCCAGCTTTGCACATAAATCCTCTATACAAGGGATTAGGTATTTATCCAGCTGCAAAGAGTGGTTTTCCCATTGAGCTTTATAATCAGCACGACTGGTGGTGCCCATTCTGTAAACTGGAATAGTTTGCTGATTCATTCACTTTCCAGCCTTCTGATTGTTGTCTCTACTTTTGCCCATAAAGCAAATGGCACTAGGTAAGCCTTGCTGATTTGCAGAATTGCATTCTGGTCAACATGCAAGGTGAACTTGACTCCTCTGATAGTCCCTACACATTCCTGAGGAACATCCATATATTTAATTCACTCAGGCAGCCATTTTCTAATTGAAAAATGTTCAGTCAATCTAGGTGAATCTTTCTCAACCAATTTCACCCCATCAAACACGGGCCCGACAATCACTGGTAACTGATCCAGCTGTTCTTTTAAGAGATGGGAACCAAAGTTGACCCTTAATCTGTAAAAGGTTCCCCAGTATAGGTTCTCAGTCTACTGAGGTCTTGCGCAAACCTAAAGATTTTGTTAAAGACAGGTTTTCTGACTGAAATGACTGCACCGGTATCAACCTCTATTGGAACAGAGTGACCATTTAACTGCACATTTATTTTGTGTGGTTCTGATTTGATTGCTGCTAAACAACTTAACTTCTCCAATCCAGATGTACGTGGACTTTCCAGAGTGTGCTTCCTCCTAGATACCGGCCTATGAGTTCTCTTACTTAATTTAGGCCTAGTATGAAACTTTTGCTGTAGAGTCCTCATAGTGGCTTGCTGGCCCAGATCCTAAAGAAAATTTTAACGGTTTAGTCAAGGCTTGGCTTTGTTTTGAGGTTTTACTGTGAGGTGACAAAGTCATTCAGTTAAGGATACATGCTGAGTTTAGCTTTTTAATTGTCTCCACTCAAGTGGTGTTCTCCAAGCTCAGTCAGACTGGTGAGGGTGCCCACTTCCATCGGAATAGCGTGCAATAAGTATGTTCCACTTGCCACATTTTCCAATGATAAAGGTAGCTATCGTGCATGTTTGAAGTCCAGTTGGGCTTCACCTTTGCACTGTTATATAATTAATTTAACATACCTAATGATGTCTCAGCATCTCATTAAGGGTTAAACCAAAGTCACATACCTCTGCCAGTCACCATAACCTAGTCCCGATACCGATTCCCTTGGATCTCGAATTGACAAGTAAAAACGACAATATCTCAGAATTAAACGTGGCTTGGGGTGCAATATTCCTTAACTAAATCAGTCAATTCTTGAAAGGTTTTAGTCTCATGTCTCAGGTAAAGTTAAGCTCCTAATAACCGAAAAAGCTGCGGGTCCACAAGCTGTCAGGGGAATTATGCATTGCTTTTCACCTGCCCTAATGTCATGTGCCTAGAAAAAATAATGCATTCTTTCCCCACACTGGGCCCAGTCTTTGACAGCATGGTCAAACACAAACATCTCAAATAATGGCATGATGCCAGAAATGCTTACCCTAATAAAAGGGTTTCTTCTGGGGCATGTTTTACTCTTGTTGCCAATGAAATAACTCCAGAGAGGCTAGTATCCCATTACCACATCATCCTTTATTTACAGGTGATAAGTCCTTAACATTGAGAGCTGGTTCTGAGGGAGCTGAACAAAATGTCAGAATGTCCAACAGTCCTCTTTATCTGTCAGCTAGATTAACAGCCTCAATCAGGGAACTCATTCTCAGGTCCACCTGGCTGACCTTATTACAATCACTAATCAATATTATTGTCTCTAATATAGCAGAGGTGATAAATTAGACACAGTTGGCAATTTGTTCTTAATCTGTTTTAGAAGTGCCAATTTGTCATTTTGTGGCACCCAACAGCTTGTATTTCAAAAGACAGCACTTCAGGTAAAAAATGATTGCTGATTCCTGACCTAAGCTGACACTACAGGAGCCATTCACTAATGGAGGAGACATATTTTTGAAGAGAGATTAAATAGAAGCACTGCCTTCCCATCTGGCAGACAAAAAAAATTGTATTATTTGAAGTTAAAGAGATTATCCTATGCTTTGTTCAATATTCAGCCATCAGGCAACTTTAAAATAAATTGTTCATCTACTCAGGTAGGGCAGTGCTTTACCAAAACCCCACTGCGTTCCCATCAGTAGAATTCAAAAGTGGAGCAGGAAAATCCATACTTGTCCTTCCTACCCAACTGCCAATGGAGGCCTTAAGTGGCCAACCAAAGCCCACGCGAACGATTCAACCTACCACCACTTAAGATTAATCTAGCTGCAAATGGGCTCATCATCATTTGGCATGCCAGGCAGGTCAACTTGTCCATGAAGTACCTGATTGAGGACCTGCACATGCAGCCTGGGGGAAAGGGGTGGGCAGAGGTCATCCACTGACATCCACCAAACACCTCCCACTTCATCTTGGCTTCCAAAATTATCTTTTCGCATGACCCTTACTCCAGAAACTATCCACATACCCTGCCCAAAATTCACTTGTCTGTTAATTTTCTGTGCAATCCTGGGTGGTTTTCCCAACAGAAGCCACGGCCTATTGCATGGTGTTACAGAGCCTCTGATTTGGCTGGCAGTTCTCAGGACAGAACATCTGCCTTCAGGTAAAGGCCCTCGGTGGCCTTGTCAATGCCTGATTGGCATTAGATTCACCGGCCTTCCCTGGAAAAGGCAGCATTGATCTTTCTAGCTGACTAAGAAGAATACCGCTGCTTCTACAAGACACTGCTCCCTTTTTTAGATGGAGTATGTATAGTGCATTTAGCTCAAACATTTGCAATATGCAGTAAAGTCCAGTTATTCTTGATCTTAGAGTGTTTCATAAACCTATGCAGCTCTACTGGTCCTGTAAAATATAGTTAAGAGCAACAAAAGCAAAACGTGTTTGAAAAACAATGGGCAGTCAGCATCTGTGAAAATAACTGACAAGTTTATATTTCAACTCTGTAACTTTAATTGAAAATGCAGCTTTCACATCAACTGAAAAGGTTCATTTGTCAGTTTTCCTCATCACTGTATTTAAACTCAGTACGTGGGATCATTACTGTTGTGATTTAAAAATTCAACTATACACCATTTGCTTTCAGTTTTAAGCAATTCAAACTGTCAGCAAACAGGTGAAGAGAAGAAGCCAGAAACACATGTTGAAAGCCACTTCAAACTGTGCACATTTGTCAGAACATAAGGAACTGTATCAATAGATTAATGTAACTGATTGCCAATGTCAGAGAAGAATGTCACAGGGTTCATCATCCATTTTGTAGACTGAACCTATGTTGGAAGCATCTTGTTCAACATTTTATCCCTATTGCGGAGCACTCAGGCAAGTTGCCAATTAAGGAAGATTAATGCTCACTAAATGCCTTATTAACAGCCCAAGTGACCTCATCAATATTCAAATTCCTAATTTTTCAAGCGCACCAAACAAACCAGAAGTCAAGAAATCTCAATGTGCAAATCAGAACAGGTATGTGATAACTTAAGCTTACCACTGATTGTAAATAGTTTCCATGTTGCTTAGCCTCAAACAAGCTCAATGCATGATTCACGAGCACCAACCCCACACATCTTGTACATAGGCATTGGATCTGACTATTACCAACCCCTCACAACCATCATGTCATCTCCGTGATATATTTGTAGGCTGCTTAGGAAGCACTGACTTGCTTTGCAGGATATACCAGCAACAAACATGGAAAGAATGCTGCAAGGACAGCTTGCATACAGAGCCAGGCACCCAGCTCACAGACTGAACCATGCCAAGTCTCTCAGCTGCTCACTTGCTCACTCACTTAGCACCTACCTGCATGCTCACAGCATCGATGCTTTGCCTTACCTGGTCACGTCAATTGGCACAATCGCACAAACAAGTACCTTGCCTTGCTGGTCAGAATCTTCAGTCAATGGAACAGACATCTTGCAATATGCCACATCAATCTCACACCGCTACCATGTGCCACAGCAAGCAGCCATGTCTCAAAGTCTTAGGGAAATAGTCCTCAAAGTCAATGGAGACACCTGTCAATCAGGGAATTCTGGGACAGTAAGTCAAGAGTAACCTCTGATACAAACCAAAGGATCAGTCACAGTCAGTCATCCTATCGAGGAGTTCTTGGTCAGATGGTCCATGTTTCCTGGAAGTGGGTCACAGACAGTCCTGTGACTGCAAAGCATCCAATAAGGCTAATGCAGTCATGGAAATGTACAGCCACCAGTCAGGGGTTCGTGAATTGCTCATTCATGTTAAGTTGCTCAACACAGCAGGCTCTCTTCTAACTCATCACGTCTGTCCATAGAAACTAAGGTGAAAAAGGGGTATGGGGTGACAAAGGCAATCACTGATTTATCAAAGTCTGGGATTGAAAGATTCAATTGGGAGAGATAGGATATCTGTGTAGGGGGTTGACAAAACATGGGGAGGACACAGTAAAGCACGGATTAGAGAGGGATCACACTCAATGGGGATTTGTCCAGTCAAGATGCTCAGTATGTGCTCATGATGAAAAACTATGGCTACTCCAGGCTTCAATGAACAGAAATGACAGTCAATCCATCAACATGGAAGGTCAGTGGCTGATAGATGAAAATTTGATTGCCTCTACCCCTGCCACAGACCACCTGCTTCTGAAACAAACAAACATACATTCTTTTACTTCCAAACTCAACTATTCCAAATGATTTCCTAGTTAGTTTTCCCAATTTCCACCCAGCATAAACCTCAGCTCATTCAAAATTCTTATTAATAGCCAAATTTGCATCAAATCCCTTTTGGCAATCAACCTTGTGCTTGCTGATCTAAACTGGCTCCCTGTCTGCCAATGCTTCAATTTTAAAATTCATATCTCAATTTATCTCCACATAGTTGTCACTTTCTCATGCCCTTCAAAATCTCAGTATTCCTCTAATTCTCACCTCTTCTCATTCTCCCAATACTATTAGAAGCTATACTTTGAACATCCTGGTCCTGAACTCTAGAATTCCCTCCCTTAAGTTTATCACATACTTTAAGAAGTTGTTAAAAATTTCAACATTTGGGTAGGCCATTAAAGACATGAGCCATGGTTCAGTTAGTAGTACTCTTGCTGCTGACTGTGAAGTTAGTGAGTTCAAGTCACAATCCAGCAAATCAGTACTAAAACCTAGATTGCCACTCTTATACAGCTTTAAGAGAATGCCGCAGTGCTGAAGGTATCTTCCTTCAGATGTTAAGCAAGGCCTAAGTGTGCAAAAATGATCCATGGCACCATTTTGAGGACCTTGTGGTCCAGGCTAATATTTCTCTCTTAAACCAATATTTTTAATCTAATTATCTGATCATTCCCATATTGCTATTTGAGAGACCTTTAATTTGTGCAAACTGACTGACCAATACATTGTCCTGCTCGCTTCTCACCACTTCTGTCTCCCAAGATTATAACAGGATCTTGATCAGATGGGTCAATCGGCTGAGAAGTGGCAGATGGAGTTTAATTCAGATAAATGCAAGGTGCTGCATTTTGGAAAAGCAAATCTTAGCAGGGCTTATACACTTAAATGGCAAGGTCCTAGGGAGTGTTGCTGAACAAAAAGAGACCTTGCAGTGCAGGTTCATAGCTCCTTGAAAGTGGAGTCACAGGTAGATAAGATAGTGAAGGCGGCGTTTGGTATGCTTTTCTTTATTGGACAAGAGTATTGAGTACAGGAGTTGGGAGGTTATGTTGCGGCTGTACAAGACATTGATTAGGCCACTGTTGGAATACTGCGTGCAATTCTGGTCTCCTTCCTATCTGAAAGATGTTGTGAAACTTGAAAGGGTTCAGAGAAGGTCTAAAAGGATGTTGCCAGGGTTGGAGGATTTGAGTTATAGGGAGAGGCTGAACAGGCTGGGGCTGTTTTCCCTGGAGCATCGGAGGCTGAGGGGCAACATTATAGAGGTTTATAAAACAATGAGGGACATGGATAGGGTAAATAGACAAAGTCTTTTCCCTGGGGTGGGGGAGTCCAGAACTAGAGGGCATAGGTTTAGGGTGAGAGGGGAAAGAGACCTAAGAGACAACTTTGTCACGCAGAGGGTGGTAGGTATAAGGAATGAGCTGCCAGAGGAAGTGGTGGAGGCTTGTACAATTGGAACATTTAAAAGGCATTTGGATGGGTGCATGAATAGGAAGGGTTTGGAGGGATATGGGCCTGGTGCTGCAAGTGGGACTAGATTGGGTTGGGATATCAGGTCGGCATGGACGGATTGGACCGAAGGGTTTGTTTCCCTGCTGTACTCTATGACTCTATGCTGCTCACTACTTCCCTGGCCAATCTCACCGTGCAACATTTCAGCTCTCCCTAATGTCAGCAGACTGGGATCTTTCAAGAAAGAAACTCTTGCAGGATGGAGAGAACCTGTGAATAGCAACAACAATGAGCATTACAGATTTCTATTAACATTTTGCTAAGTTATTTTTTTCATATTCTTTGTTGTCATTCTCTACATAGAACTTCGCTTTTGTATCATTATTTACTATTCTGGTTATATGATGCAAAGACCATTTCCATTGATGCACTTCAATTCCAATGTAGCAAATCAACATACAAATATTATTGCTGTGTATTTAATTAACTTCAATTTCAATCACTTACAGTGAACTCCACTTGCATGTTGGATTAGATCCTTGACCTGACCATCAATTCCACAAGTACTTTCTATTTATAGATTTAGTTAACCTCTTCCATACTTGAAAAATTAGGCAAGACAACTAAACAAGGTATATATTTAAAAAATACATTTTTTGTCAAAATGTTGTTGACTTTTACCCATGATCAACTATTACTCTAGCATAAACACAAATGAACTTTGGCAAAATGACTAAACAAAGGTGCAGCATATTTACTGGAAGAGGGTCATTTCCATGTATTGCTCAATATGAATGTCAACTGTTCACTACATATTAACTATTTTTATGCACTCTGCCATGCTGATAATCTACTCTTAATAGAGTGGAGAGCAGGAATCACTTTCTTAGATCAAATCGATGCCAGCAAATGCAGTGCCTGACCACATACCCCAATAGAAGACACTTCAAAATTTAACAACTCTTCAAAAGAAAACAGGTTCAAAATTCCAAAGGGGTCACAAAAAAGGTACATGAATTTTGGGATCGAGGAGTCCGTCTCCATGGTAATTTCTCTCAATGCTCGCTACATTATGATGCTTTGATTTTTGTTGACATTATGTTAGGATGGAAGCTGCAAAGCAGGACGAACAGAGTAGTGTTCTCTAGTTTACTACCGGTGCCACGAGATAGCGAGGCAAGGAACAGGGAGAGGGCGCAGCTTAATACGTGGCTGCGCAGTGTGTAGGAGAGAGGGCTTCAGATATGTAGATAATTGGGATGCCTTCTGGGGAAGGTGGGACCTGTACAAGAAGGACGGGTTGCATCTGAACTGGAAGGGGACCAATGTCCTGGGTGGAAGTTTTGCACGAGTAGTTCGAGAGGGTTTAAACTAGTATGGCAGGGGGTGGGAACCTGAGCTGTATACCGGAGATGAGAGTTGATGCAGATGAGGCAGTAGCAAGAGGTAGACCAGCTAGTGGGAAGGATTTTCCTGGCAAGGAACCAAGGTATCAGTTAAAGTGTGTTTGCTTTAACGCAAGGAGTATCAGGAATAAAAGTGACGAACGTAGAGCATGGATCAGTACCTGGTGCTATGATGTGGTGGCCATAACAGAGACATGGGCTTCTCAGGGGCAGGAATGGTTGCTGGATGTTCCAGGGTTTAAAGCATTTAAAAAGAATAGGGAGGGGGGGAAAAAAGAGGAGGGGGTGTAGCAGAGAGGGTATCACAGCTACAGAAGCTTCCATTGTCAAGGAAGATCTGCCTACTGAGTCAGTATGGCTGGAAATTAGGAACAGCAAGGGAGCAGTCACCCTGTTAGGGGTTTACTAGAGGCCCCTCAGTAGCAGCATGGAGATGAAGAAAGCATAGCTCAGCAGATTTTGGAAAAGTGTGGACGTAGTAGGGTTGTTGTAATGGTGACTTTAACTTTCCCAATATTGATTGGAACCTCCTTCGAGCAGAAGATTTGAATGGAGCTGTTTTTGTAAGGCGTGTTCAGGAGGGTTTCCTAACTCAGTACGTTGACAGGCAGACAAGGCGAGAGGCCATTCTAGACTTGGTGCTCGGCAATGAGCCGGGGCAGGTATCAGATCTTGTGGTGGGAGAGCATTTTGGTGATAGTGACCACAACTGCCTCACATTCTACATAGCTATAGAGAAGGAGAAAGGATTAGGCAAAATGGGAGGATATTTAATTGGGGAAGAGGAAACTATGATGCGATTAGACATGAGTTAGGAAGCATGGATTGGGAGCTATTGTTCCATGGTAAAGGCACAATAGACACGTGGAGACTGTTTAAGGAACAGTTGTTGCAAGAGATGAGTAAATATGTCCCTCTGAGACAGGCAAGAAGTGGTAAGATAAAGGAACCTTGGATGACGAGAGCGGTGGAGCTTCTCGTCAAAAGGAAAAAGGTAGCTTACATAAGGTGGTCAAGCTCAGCTCTACAGGATTACAAGGAGAAAGTGAGGACTGCAGATGCTGGAGATCAGAGCTGAAAATGTGTTGCTGGAAAAGCGCAGGTCAGGCAGCATCCAAGGAACAGGAGAATCGACGTTTCGGACATAAGCCCTTCTTCAGGAATCCTGAGGAAGGGCTTAGGCCCGAAACGTCAATTCTCCTGTTCCTTGGATGCTGCCTGACTTGCTGCGCTTTTCCAGCAACACATTTTCAGCTCTACAGGATTACAGGCAGGC
>NC_057710.1:136171947-136185844 GCF_004010195.1 Chiloscyllium plagiosum | reverse complement strand
CATTGACAGAATGCAGAGATGGGCTGAGAGGTGGCAGATGGGGTTCAATCTGGATAAATGCGAGGTGATGCATTTTGGAAGGTCAAATTTGAAAGCTGAGTGCAGGATTAAGGATAGGATTCTTGGTAGTGTGGAGGAACAGAGGGATCTTGGTGTGCAGGTACATAGATCCCTTAAAATGGCCACCCAAGTAGACAGGGTTGTTTAGAAAGCATATGGTGTTTTGGCTTTCATTAACAGGGGTATTGAGTTTAAGATTCTTGTTGCAGTTCTATAAAACTTTGGTTAGACCGCATGTGGAATACTGCGTCCGGTTCTGGTCGCCCTATTATAAGAAAGATGTGGATGCTTTGGAGCGGGTTCAGAGGAGTTTTACCAGGATGCTGCCTGGACTGGAGGGTTTATCTTATGAGGAGAGGTTGACTGAGCTCGGACTGTTTTCATTGGAGAAAAGGAGGAGAAGAGGGGACCTAATTGCGGTATACAAGGTAATGGGAGGCATAGATAGAGTCGATAGCCAGAGACTATTTCCCAGGGCAGAAACGACTAACACGAGGGGTCATAGTTTTAAGCTGGTTGGAGGAAAGTATAGAGGGCATGGCAGAGGCGGATTCTTTACACAGAGTTGTGAGAGCATGGAATGCTTTGCCAGCAGCAGTGGTGGAGGCAGGGTCATTGGGGACATTTAAGAGACTGCTGGACATGCGTATGGTCACAGAAATTTGAGGGTGCATACATGAGGATCAGTGGTCGGCACAACATCGTGGGCTGAAGGGCGTGTTCTGTGCTGTACTGTTCTATGTTCTATGTCGCAGCTGTAAGCCACAAATTGTTATCAAAACAAAACTATTTTTCTAATAAATCTGCTCTGAGACATTATTATATATCTCTGGAATATATTGGACTTCAACCTAGGCCTCCTGGCTCAAAGGCAGGGTACTACCACTGCACCATAAGAGGCCACTTAAAGAACTGTACATCTCGGTAGCATCCACAACAAACAGGTGTGGTGTGACACATTTGCAGAGTGGGCTGGTGTGCTGATCATCATCTTGGGTCAATATCTAATTTACATCTAATTTATGCCCAAAATGAGCTAATCACATTAGTATATTTGTCCTGTACATTAACCATTCATTAGACGCCACAGAGTAGCTTACAGATCACAAAGATAGCTTTATCTAATGTTTAGGATGTATGTCAAGGCTACTGCATTATTTAAATTACAATTGCATAAAATTACACAAAATCCTTAATCTTAATAAACCTCTACTTCAGTGGCATCTCTGAAAACACAACACAGCAAAGTACATACGCTTCATAACGCAGTTAGTCTGGTTGTCGTTTAAACAATAAGACACTGACAGTTCTCTGGGATTTCATTCAAGAAATTCTTATACTTACTCCAACTTTCAGAATGGAAAGACATACGAAGATTTCTCTACAATAGAAGGTAAGTGAGGGCACACTGCTGAACAACTCAATTATACTTTTCAGAATGAGAAAAAGGAGTTCGAGGAATGTCCTTAGAATTTGAAAATAGGTCTGGAATTTATATAAGATCTAATTTTCCAAATATTTACTCTACATTTGCAAAGGACTTCTTAAAAATTAACACTGTAAATTGGAGGAAAGACATTTTGAATCTTGATAGCCACCTTACAATAGCTTGTACCTTCTTTGCTAAAAAGACAGCTAACGATCCGCATCCATGAACACCAACTAGCCACGAAACGACACGACCAGCTATCCTTAGTAGCCACACACGCAGATGACAAGCAACATGAGTTCGACAACACTATTATCATAGGACAAGCCAAACAGAGAACAGCCAGGGAATTCCTAGAGGCATGGCACTCATCCACAGATTCAATCAATAAGCACATCGACCTGGACCCAATATACCGACCACTGCAACGGACAGCTGGAACTGACAACCGGAAGCGGCAGAGACAAACCACTATAAATGCCGGAGGAAACATCACAGAAGCACTTCACAGGAGGCTCCCAAGCACTGAGGATGTCACTTAGACAGGGGACGAAATGTCTGCAACACAAATTCCCAGCTCGGCGAACAGAACCACAACAATCCTAGTAGGTTTCCCTCTCCCTTGATGTCTTAATCAAACACTAAATGCCTCTGGGAGGTCCTCCCTCCCTTCATGGCCATTAATACCTGTGCTGACAGGATGCTGTTATATAGTGGGATTAATGAGCAGGCGGCAGTGAGGTAAATATAATCACGTTGAAATGAAACACAAATGTGGAGTAAGTTTAACTGCACTATTATCGCCACCCCACCCAAAACAGACAGTAGAGCGTTAAAACAAAAAACAAAAAAAAAGCTAATCATCACCTTCAATTCTTTATTTAAAACTTCTGTAGACCACATTTCCTGGTACTTTGTAAACCTGACCAATGACCTCTGGGAACTGAATTACTATGCATCTTTGTTGCATTATCCTTAGGCCAAATCTAGCATCCAGGCCACCAAGCGAATAAATAGGAATTGCTAGTTTATATAACAATGAAAAACAAATAGACAAATAAATAAACAAACAAACACACAGTCTGCCCAAGCAACAGACTGAATGGCTTCATCTGTCCTGTGAAATTCTTTGGTTTTAGCAACATATCCTATTATTTTATCAAACAGGTATATTGAATTTGGTCAAGTGTGGGGTGTTGGAAAAGCACCGCAGGTCAGGCAGCCCTTTGCACAAAACATTACTTAGATTACTTACATTGATTTTCCTGTTCCTCGACTGCTGCCTGACCTGCTGTGCCTTTCCACAGTCTCTATTCTAACCTCCAGGATTGGCAGTCCTCCTTATTGAATTTGGTGTCAGAAGTTGGCTTTTTTAAAATCCATAGGAGAAAGTGAGGACTGCAGATGCTGGAGTACCAGAGTTGAAAAATGTGGTGCTGGAACAACACAGCAGCATCCGAGGATCAGGAGAATCGACGTTTCGGGCATAAGCCCTTCTTCAGGAATGGAAGAAGGGCTTATGCCCGAAACGTCGATTCTCCTGCTCCTCGGATGCTGCCTGGCCTGCTGTGTTTTTCCAGCACCACATTTTTCAACTCTTTTTTAAAATCCATGCTGACTATATTTAAATGGCCAAGTTTTCTACAGACAACAGTTGATGTTATCCCTTAATATAACTGCAAGTACAATGTCATTTCAACCGAATAGCAAGTTTCAAGATTATTCCACACTAGTATACTACTTATATCTACTTAGGGGAGATTAAGACCTAGTGGTGTTACCACTGGAGTCAGAGATGTACAGCACTGAAACAGACCCTTCGGTCCAACTTGTCCATGCTGACCAGATATTCAAAACTAATCTCGTCCCATTTGCCAGCACTTGCCTCCATTTCCATCTAAATCCTTCCTAATCATAAACCCATCCAGAGGGATTTTAGATAATGTATTTATACCAGCCTCCATCACTTCCTCTGGCAGCACATTCCATACACACAGCACCCTCCCTTTTCAACTCTTTACCCCCTCAACCTTAACCTATGCCTTCTAGCCCTGGACTCACCCCACCCCAGGGAAAGGACTTTGTCTAATCATCCTATCTATGCCCCTCACAATTGTATAGGCCGAACCACTGCCCTATACCGCCAGGATATTACCTCCCAACTCTTGTACTCGATGCTGTGACCAATAAAGAAAAGAATATCAATTGTCTTCTTCATTCTATCTACCTGCAACTCTACTTTCAAAGGAACTATGAACCTGCATTCTAAGATATCTTTGTTCAGCAACACTCCCCAGGACCTTACCATTTAGTGTATAAGTCCCGCTTTGATTTGCCTTTCCAAAATGCAACATCTCACATTTACCAAATTAAACCCCTTGGACCATCTGATCAAGGTCCCATTATATTCTGAGGTAACCTTTGCTGTACATTACACCTTCAATTTTGGTGTCATCTGCAAACTTACTAGCTTACGTCCCATATTCATATCCAAATAATTTATACAAATTATGAAAAGCAGTGGACGCAGCATAGATTCTTGTGGCACACCACTGGCCACATGCCTCCAGTCTGAAAAGCAACCCTCCACCATCACCCTCGGTCTTCTACATTCAAGCCAGTTCCATATCCAAATTGTTAGTTCTCCCTGTATTTCATGAGACCTAACCTCGCTATACAGTCTACCAGAGGAACCTTGTCGAAATGAACCTTACTGAAGTCCATATAGATCATGTCCACCATTCTGCCCTCAATCCTCTTCGTTACTTCTTCAAAAAACTCAAATCAAGTTAGTGAAACATGATTTCCGATGCACAAAGCCATGTTGACTTTCCCTAATCAGTTCTTGGCTTTCCAAATACATGTAAAATCTGTTCCTTAGGATTCCGTCCAACAAATTGCCCACCACCGAAATCAGGCTCATCAGTCTATAGTTCCCTGGCTATTCCTTACTGAGGTGCTAAAGGGTTAACCTAATCATACTCTGTAAATGCTACCGTTTTAAGGAATAACCTAATCACACTCCGGATTATTTCCAGAAACACATCACTTTACATTGTTTTTGGGTGGCATGTGACAATGGGGGACTGTGTTTTGTGTGCATGACTGACAGTGATGTATAGCCCTGTTTAAACGGAGGATGGATCCCTTGTTCACAGACCCTGGCTTGACATGCTCCACAGGCATTGCAAAGTCTGTTAAGTGATCCTCCAAAAGCTTGTACTTGCTGAAATAAATTGTGGCTGTTCACAGAAATTGGCATATTGCAGTTGCATCAAGCATGTAAGAATCTAAGGAGGGAACCTAACACTTAGCACTTTTCTTAAATAGACTGTTAATCCCGAGACCCAGATACGGTCCAAGGACCCAGGTTTGTATTCTACCATGGAAAATTGTGGAATTTGAATTAGATAATAAAACAAAGTAGAATTGAGTTTAACGATGACCATTAAACCATTGTTTATTGGCAGGAAAAATCTGTCTGATTCATGAATTCCCTTTAGAGAGAGAATTCTGCCATCTGTACTAGCCTACATGTGACTTCAAACCCACAATAATGTAGGGATTAGGAATGGGCAATAAATGCTGTCCTAATTAGCAACACCCTAATCTTGTGAATGAATAAAAAAGAAACTAATCTATACAATCAATGAAGTTGATGTGCTAGAAATTTTGGAAAACATGAAGATTGATAAATCCCCAGATTTATCCTAGGCTGCACCGGGAAGCGAGAAAGGAGATTGCTAAGCCGCTGGCAGGATATTTGCCTCCTCACCCTCCACGGGAGGATTGGAAGGAGGTGAATGTTGTTCCACTTTTCAAGAAGGGTAATAGGGAAATCCCTGGCAATTACTGACCAGTCAGTCTTACGTCTGTGGTCAGCAAAGTTGTGGAAAGAATTCTGAGGGATAGGATTTATGACTATTTGGCGAAGCATAGCGTGATTAAAGGCAGTCAGCATGGCTTTGAGAGGGGCAGGTCATGCCTCACAAATCGTATTGAGTTCTTTGAGGTGGTGTCAAGACAGGTCGACGACAGTAGAGCAGTGGATGTGGTGTATATGGATTTCAGCAAGGCATTTGATAGGGTTCCCCATGGTAGGTGCATTCATAAAGTCAGGAAGTATGGGATACAGGGAGACTTGGCTATCTGGATTCAGAATTGGCTGGCTGACAGAAGGCAGAGAGTGGAAAGTCGATGGAAAGTATTCTGCCTGGAGGACAGTGTTGATTGGGGTCCCGCAGGGCTCTGTTCTTGAGCATCTGCTCTTTGTAGTTTTTATAAATGACTTGGATGAGGAGGTTGAGGGGTGGGTTAGTAAATTTGAAGAAGACACAAAGGTTGGAGGTGTCGTCGATAGTATAGAGGGCTACTGCAGGCTGCAGCGCGACATTGACAGGATGCAGAGCTGGGCTGAGAAATGGCAGATGGAGTTCAATCTGGATAAATGCCAAGTGATGCGTTTTGGAAGGTCGAACTCGAATGCTGAATATAGGATTAAAGACAGGATTCTTGGCAGAGTGGAGGAACAGAGGGATCTGGGTGTGCAAATACATAGATCCCTCAAAGTTGGCACCCAAGTGGATAGGGTTATTAAGAAAGCATATGGTGTTTTGGCTTTCATTAACAGGGGTATCGAGTTTAAGAGCCACGAGGTTTTGCTGCAGCACTACACTTGAAATATTGCATACAGTTCTGGTCGCCCTACTATAGGAAAGATAGAGGCTTTGGAGAGGGTGCAAAGAAGGTTTCCCAGGATACTGCCTGGACTGGAGGGCTTGCCATATGAAGAAAGGTTGAATAAGCTCAGACTTTTCTCACCAGGAGAGGAGACCTGATCGAGGTATACAAAATAATGAGAGGAATAGCCAGAGACTTTTCCCTAGGGCAAGATTGATAGGGATGAGAAGTCATTGTTTGAAGATATTAGGAGGAAGATATAAAGGAGACATCAGAGGTAGATTCTTTACACAAAGAGTTGTGGAGGCACGGAATGTACTGCCAGTTGAGGTGGTGGAAACGAAGTCATTGGGGACATTTAAGTGACTGCTCGACATGCAGATGGATAGCGGTGAGTTGAGGGGTGCGTAGGTTAAGTTACTGTATTTTACATTAGGATTAAGTCTCGGAACAACATCGTGGACCTAAGGGCCTGTTCTGTGCTGTACTTTTCTATGTTCTAATCACTATTTTCTCCCCTTTCAAAAATAGCCTGATATTTGCAATGCTTACACGTACATCAAAAACCTCTCAATTTTCAGCAAGACCAAGATTGCATTAGAAATCTCGGGTCATCATCTAAGCTGACTCTGTAGAGAAAGATTCAAGTTATCTTTCACAGCATTATTCTACCTCTGATGTTTCACACTGGAGGACTAATTTCTGAAATAACAAGGCCTCAACAATCAATGGAAAATAGTACACAAACAAGTTATTGTACAGAATCCCAGCATTGAGGCTACACACAAGGAATTTGGGGGGGAAATAACAGCTCTTTAGACCTTCGGTGTTAACTAAAACACCAAAACTAAAATTTAAAGACAGTGGTCAGGAGTTCCATGGAAACCTTTTAAAACTTGCAACTACTTTAAAGCTTTCCAAATTGCAGATAGTGTAGCTTATGCCTTTTAAAAAAGATAGGAGTGGAATAACCGTGCAGAAGCTACACTCCCCTCAGAAAAAGAACTGGAGATTCAGGCGGCAATTTTAATGAAGCGCTATTGGTTGTGGCCAATATTGCCAGAGCATAAATGCAAGATACATTGCACTAGATTACCAGACCTGGTGACCATTGTACTTTCGCCAATTATTGAGGATAGATCAGCTAGTAAAAGAAACCATATTATTTTTTTTTAGATTAGATTACATTACAGTGTAGAAACAGGCCCTTCGGCCCAACAAGTCCACACCGACCCGCCGAAGCGAAACCCACCCATATCCCTACATTTACCCCTTACCTAACACTACGGGCAATTTAGCATGGCCAATTCACCTGACCCTGCACATCTTTTGGACTGTGGGAGGAAACCAGAGCACCCGGAGGAAACCCACGCAGACACGGGGAGAACGTGCAAACTCCACACAGTCAGTCGCCTGAGGCGGGAATTGAACCCGGGTCTCAGGTGCTGTGAGGCAGCAGTGCTAACCACTGTGCCACCGTGCCGCCTGGATGACCGAGTTTTGCTCATTGTAAACTCATCCAGATAAAACCACGAATGAAAAAAGAATAATAATGCCACAGAAAGTCAAGTCTGCCAGTGGCAGCACTATGGAATATGAATTAATTGAGATGTGTTTCTTAATGTGTTTCTTAACAGTGCTATTAACTTTCCCTATCAAATTTCTCTCATCTATTGATTGTATTGAGACACTACTCTTCAATCATCTGGCATCTTCAGTTTGTCACCTGTGCAAGTATTATCCTTAAGAGACACCATGGTGACTAAGAGGTAATGCACAGGTATGCCACAGCCAATTTTCAGTTGTAAATTTATATTTCCCAGTTAGGCACCATCATCTTTCTTGCTCAGGACAGCAATGCTAATTGAGGTCGATCAAGTCACATTTACCAACCCAGCCACTACTGCAGAGAACCTGGGAATTGTCCTAGATGGTTCGGTATTCAACAAAATTTTCTTCTGTACAATTCAAGTAAGACCACTAAATACAGACCTTACCTTCAAACATACATTGGACATGACTTGTTAAAATTATAAATCCTCAAATGTTCAATGGCTTCCTTATTGCTTAAGTGTTTATAACCACGAGATCGAAAGATACTGATTAAAAATAGGTCAGCTACTCAGCACCACTGAGTGATGAAAGACCACCCAAAATGATCTGCAGGGAAGAGAATACATCATTCCTTGACTGAAATTTTTTATGGCATAGTCCTTCACTGTCCTATTCTTTGTGCAGTAAGAAGTTGACTTTGCACTAGATTGGCATTGCTTTTTGAAAGAGATGGGAATATTCAGCTGGCAGCTTAATATTGCTTCCCTTGATTTACAGGTTTTAAAATAATGTAATGTGGGGCTCATGATCTATGTTACAAACTACCAGTTGCTGTTGTGTATTCTTTATTTAGAAGCCACTTATTTCTGACATTCTTCTTCAAATGAATGATACCAGCCAGTCACTCCAAACTTGAAATTAACAACAGAAAATGATTTCATCTTTCATTGTAGTGCATTGGCTCAGAATAAAAATGACTTAAAACATCACAAGGAATTTGCTCATTCCTCAAACCAATCACCCTTTCAACTTGTCAAAAGAATGCCATTTCTGTGCTGTAAGCACACGTTCACACTCAAGCCTAGACAGTCAAAACATTTTCATGCTGGGGTCCCAAAAAGATTTTATCATGATGTCAAACATTTACTGTCTGTGCCTATGTGTCTATAAAAATGCACTATGAAAACGTGCAGGAGGGGAAGAGAAGGCAGGAGGCACAGAGACAGACACAAAGCTAGGTGGAGATCTGCAAACAACCTTCACATATACAAAGTTAGGATATAGTCCAACAGGTTTATTCAGAGGTACTAGCTTTCGAAGCGCTACTTCTTCATTAGATGGCTGTGGAGAATTTCTTCTGTGCAATTCAAGTAAGACAGCTAAATAAAGACTGTAGTTTCAAACACACATTGGACATGACTTGTTAAAATTATAAATCCTTAAGTGTTCAATGGCTTCCTTATTGGTTAAGTGTTTATAAGCACAAGATCGAAAGATACAGTTTCAATGCCAATCCTGTGCAAAGTCAACTTCTTACTGCACAAAGAATAGGACAGTGAAGGACTGTGTCATAAAAGTTTCAATTTTAAACCAGAACTTTAAAGAAATTTCTGGGAATTGCATATGAAAGAACTGAAACTAAGTCATTCTAAACAATAAAAGACCTAATCTAAATAGGTTGTTTCCTTGCTGTACATCTCCATGACTTTATTCCATGACACCGCAATCCTGTTGCTATAAATCCTGTGTCTTACGATTCTCCTCCACAACGACCTGATGAAGAAACATCTATCAACCCCTCAGAAAACAAACAGGAAATGACATCACCACAAACCCCAGGAACCCCATCCAGGACAAACATATAAATAGAAAGCAGGAGACAACAGCTTCCCTTCACTTGGAGGTCGCCACTGATGATGTTACCCAGCCAGGTAATGATGTTTCTGGATATCAAACCTACAGCTCAGCAAGCAAACCTACATCCTAAACCTCAACCTGAGCTACAAACCTTGCAAAAAAGATGGGAAGGAAGATGATTAGGTAGGACAGGTCAGGAGGGCAGTGCAGAGTTGGAAGGTTGGATTTGGGCAAAGTTGGGGGAGGGGAAAATAAAGAAATTGGTGAAGACCACATTGATGCCATGGAGTTGAAGGATCCCAAGGCGGAAGAGGAGGCCTTCTTCCTCCAGGCATCGGGTGGTTAGGGCGTGGTGATGGTGGAGCCCCAGGACCTGCATCAACTTGGCAGAGTGGGAGGGGGAGTTTAAGTGTTCGGCCACTGGGCGGTAGGGTTGGTTGGTGCAGAGATGTGCTCTGTGAGTGGGCATGTAGAGGAGACGGCATCTGTGAATAGGCATGTAGAGGAGACGGCATCTGGAGCAACAGATACAGTAAATGACGTGTGGAAGTGCCAGTGAAACTTTGATGGATGTGGAAGGCTCCTTTGGGTGCAGGTTTTGCAATTCCTGTGGTGACAGGTCGGGGGGGGGGGGGGGGTGGACCTGACAAGGGGTTGCGGAGGGAATGGTATTTACGGAAAGCAGATGGGGTGGGGAGGTAAATATATCTCAGGTGGTAGGGTCCTATTGTAAGTGGCAGAAATAGTGGAGGATGATGCAACTTATACGGAGGCTGATGCAGTGGAAGGTGAGGAGCGGGGGTTCTGTCCTTTTGCGGTTGGAGGGGTAACGTTCAAGGGCAGAGGTGCAAGAAGTGGATGAAATGCGCTGGAGGACATCAACCACCACATGGGAGGAGAAATTGCGGTCTTTAAAGAAGGAAGCCATCTTGTGTGTTCCGTTTATAGGTGGCGGAAGTGGTGGAGGATGATTTTCCATTGTAAGTGGCAGAAATGGCCGAGGATGGACCAGTTCCACCAGAGAATCTGCTCCCAGAAGGCCACAGTTTTCCCTCCCACATGGTTGATGATGCCCTTCCCGCACCTCCGCCCTCAAACCCCACCCCTCCAACCTCAACAAGGACAGAACCCCCCCCACCCCTCCAACCGCAACAAGGACAGAACCCCCCCCCCTCACCTTTCACCCCACCAACCTCTGTATACATCACATCATCCTCCGCCATTTCTACCACCTACAAATGACAAATGGATCCCAGAAATAATTTCCCTCCCCACCCATATCCACTTTCCGTAAAGACCATTCCTTCCACGACTCCCTAGTCAGGTCTACGCGTCTCACCAGCCCACCTTCCCTACCACCACAGGAATTGCAAAACCTGCGCACAAACTTGACTCCACCCCGCCATCTCCACCAAAGGCCCTAGAGGAGCCTTCCACATCCAAAGCTTCATCTGCACTGCCACACATCATTTACTGTATCAGTTGCTCCAATGTGGTCTCCTCTATATTGGGCAGACAGGGCGCCTACTCGCAGAGCGCTTCTGAGAACAACTCAAAGACACCCACATCAACCAACCCTACTGCCCCATTCCAACCCCATGGCATCAATGTGGATTTCAACAGCTTGTTCTTTTCCCCTCTCTCCACCTTATCCCAGATCCAACCTTTCAACCCAGATCCGCCCTCGTGACCTGTCCATCTTCCTGCCCACCTATCCACTCCACCTCTGACCTATCACCGTTACCCCCACCTGTATATACCTATCACACTCTCAGCTACCTTCTGCCCAGTCCCACCCCCCCCCCGCCTTCCATTTATCTCACCACCCCCTCAGCTCACAGCCTCATTACTGATCAAAGACTTTTGCCCGAAACGTCAATTCTCCTGCTCTTCGGATTCATCTGCTGATTTTTAACATTGTCTCCCCCCAGTTCAACACCTGCACCTCCGAATCATGACTTCAGATATATTGTTGTTACTATTTGTAAATTGTAGACCTAATCCTTACCATAGCAATTGTGTTACAAACACAATGTCAAAGCGGACTGCTGCTTAATCTCTTCAGTCAATACTGTACTGTACAGTGAAGGGCAGCAAGAAGGTTAAATATAAAAGGTAAACTCACAATATGGCATTAAGATGCAAGTTTGTGCCAGAAACCAGTTTGATGGGCTGAATCGCTTTTTCTCATTCATGGTTTCTTAACAGAAAATCAAATAGAAGTCCATAAAAAAACGTAACAATCTATTCTCCAATAGAAAAATAAAAGTGCATCACATTGACAATAATACTGACATAATCACAGTACAAATGAAAGTCACAATATGTCAAGGTCATATAACATAACTAAGACTACTGGCACAAGTACAGAAACTACATAAGTACCATATAAAACAAATATTAAACCGATACCAATGAGTTACTCCAAGGTTGTAATCTGAGTCAGGATTCAGCTGACTTAGAGTCATAGGAAACAGAACCTTCGGTCCAACCCGTCCATTCCAACCAGATATCCCAACCCAAACTAGTGCACGAATGCCTTCTAAATGTTGCAATTGTACTAGCCTCTACCACTTCCTCTGGCAGCTCATTCCATACTCTTACCACCTTCTGTATGGAAAAATTGCCCCTTAGATCTCTTATATCTTTCCCCTCTCACCCTAAATCTATACGTTCTAGTTCTGGGCTCCCCCACCCCAGGAAAAGACTTTGTCTATTTATCCGAGCCATGCCCCTCATAATTTTGTAAACCTCTATAAGGACACCCCTCAGCCTCTGATGGTCCAGGGAGAAAAGCCCAGCCTATTCAAACTCTCCCTAAAGCTCAAATCCTCCAACCCTGGCAACATCCTTTTCGATCTTTTCTGAACCCTTTCAAGTTTCACAACATCTTTCAGATAGGAAGACAACCAAAATTGCATGTAATATTCCAACAGTGGCGTAACCAAAGTCCTGTACAGCCGCAACATGACCTCCCAACTAGTGTACTCAATACTCTGACCAATAAAAGAAAGCATACCAAAGACTGCCTTCGCTATCCTATCTACCTGCGACTACACTTTCAAGGAGCTATGAACCTGCACTCCAAAGTCTCTTTGTTCAGGGACACCCCCGCAGACCTTACCATTAAGTGTATCAGTCCTGCTAAGATTGGCTTTCCCAAAATGCAGCACCTCACATTTATCTAAATTAAACTACCTGCCACTCTTTAGCCCACTAGCCCATCTGATCAAGATCTTGTTTTAATTTGAGGTCACCTTCTTTGCTGTCCACTACACCTCCAATTTTGATATTATCTGAAACTTACTAACTATACCTGTATAAATGCGAGGTGATGCATTTTGGAAGGTCAAATTTGAAAGCTGAGTACAGGATTAAGGATAAGATTCTTGGCAGTGTGGAGGAACAGAGGGATCTTGGTGTGCAGGTACATAGATCCCTTAAAATGGCCACCCAAAGTGGATAGGGTTGTGAAGAAAGCATATGGTGTTTTGGCTTTCATTAACAGGGGGATTGAGTTTAAGAAACGTGAGATCTTGTTGCAGCTCTATAAAACTTTGGTTAGACCGCACTGCGTCGGGTTCTGGTCGCCCTATTATAGGAAAGATGTGGATGCTTTGGAGAGGGTTCAGAGGAGGTTTACCAAGATGCTGCCTGGACTGGAGGGCTTATCTTATGAAGAGAGGTTGACTGAGTTCGGACTTTTTTCATTGGAGAAAAAGAGGAGAAGAGGGGACCTAATTGAGGTATACAAGATAATGAGAGGCACAGATAGAGTCAATAGCCAGAGACTATTTCCCAGGGCAGAAATGACTAACACGAGGAGTCATAGTTTTAAGCTGGTTGGAGGAAAGTATAGAGGGGATGTCAGAGGTGGGTTCTTTACACAGAGTTGAGAGAACATAGAATGCGTTGCCAGCAGCAGTTGTGGAAGCAAGGTCATTGGGGACATTTAAGAGACTGCTGGACATGCATATGGTCACAGAAATTTGAGGGTGCATACATGAGGATCAGTGGTCGGCACAACATTGTGGGCTGAAGCTGAAAATGTGTTGCTGGAAAAGCGCAGCAGGTCAGGCAGCATCCAAGGAACAGGAGAATCGACGTTTCGGGCATAAGCCCTTCTTCAGGAATGAGGAAAATGTGCCCAGCAGGCTAAGATAAAAGGTAGGGAGGAGGGACTTGGGGGAGGGGCGTTGGAAATGCGATAGGTGGAAGGAGGTCAAGGTGAGGGTGATAGGCCGGAGTGGGGTGGGGGCGGAGAGGTTAGGAAGAAGATTGCAGGTTAGGAAGGCGGTGCTGAGTTCGAGGGATTTG
>NC_057710.1:136149010-136171682 GCF_004010195.1 Chiloscyllium plagiosum | reverse complement strand
CTTGTGGTTGCAAGGGAAGGTGCCGGGAGTGGAGGTTGGGTTGGTGGGGGTGTGGACCTGACGAGGGAGTCACGGAGGGAGTGGTCTTTACGGAATGCTGATAGGGGAGGGGAGGGAAATATAGGCCCCAAGGGATACTTCCACATCCGCCACAAATTCACCTGCACCTCCACACACATCATCTATTGCATCTGCGTTTCATGACATCCAGCACTTCCTCCTCTGTAATATGGACTTTTTTGGAGATGTCACCATCTATTTCCCTACATTCTATATTTTCCACGTCCTTTTCCACAGTAAACATTGATGCAAAATACTCATTTAGTATCTCTCCCATCTCCTGTGGCTCCACACAAAGGCTGCCTTGCTGATCTTTGAGGGGCCCTATTCTCTCCCTAGTTACCCTTTTGTCCTTCATGTATTTGTAAAAACCCTTTGGATTCCCCTTAACCCTATTTGCCAAAGCTAATTCGTGCCCCCTTTTTGTCCTCCTGATTTCCCTCTTACTGCCTTCATATTCTAAGGATTCACTCGATTTATCCTGTTTATATCTGACATATGCTTCCTTCTTTTTCTGAATCAAACCCTCGCTTTCTTTAGTCATCCAGCATTCCTTACACCGACCACCCTTTCCTTTCACCCTGACAGGAATATACAGTGTCTACACTCTTGTTATCTCATTTCTGAAGGCTTTCCATTTTCCAGCCGTTCCTTTTCCTGCGAACATCTGCCCCCAATCAGCTTTTGAAAGTTCTTGCCTAATACCGTCAAAATGAGCCTTCCTCCAATTTAGAACTTCAACTTTTAGATCTGGTCTATCCTTTTCCATCACTATTTTAAAACTAATAGAAATATGGTTGTTGGCCACAAAGTGCTCGCCCCCACTGACATTTCGCTCAACTGCACTGCCTTATGTTCCAACAGTAGGTCAAGTTTTGCACCTTCTCCAGTAGCTATATCCCCATGTTGAATCAGAAAATTTTCTTGTGCTTGCTTAACAAATTCCTCTTCATCTAAACCCTTAACACTCTGGCAGTCCTAGTCTATGTTTGGAAAGTTAAAATCCACGACCATTACCACTCTATTATTCTTACAGATAACTAACATCTCCTTACAAATGGTCAGTC
Source organism: Chiloscyllium plagiosum (assembly GCF_004010195.1). Lineage (NCBI taxonomy): Eukaryota > Metazoa > Chordata > Chondrichthyes > Orectolobiformes > Hemiscylliidae > Chiloscyllium > Chiloscyllium plagiosum. The sequence continues at coordinate 136,170,555 of NC_057710.1, read as the reverse complement.
AATTTCCTGTTGACTATTAGGAGGTCTACAATACAATCTCAATAAGGTGATCATCCCTTTCGTATTTCTCAGTTCTACCCAAGTAACTTCCCTGGATATATTTCCAGGAATATCCTCCTTCAGTACAGCTGTAATGAAAAACATCACTTATCAAAAACATCACTTCGCCTCCTCTCTTTCTGTCTTTCCTGTAGCATTTGTATCCTGGAACATTAAACTGCCAGTCCTGTCATTCCCTGAGCCATGTTTCTGCAATTGCTATGATATCCCAGTCCCATGTTCCTAACCATGCGCTGAGTTCATCTGCCTTCCCTGGTAGGCCTCTTGCATTGAAATACATGCAGTTTATCAGTCCTACCTTGTTCTCTGCTTTGTCCCTGCCTGCCTTGACTGCTTGCCTCACTTCTGTTCTCAACTGTACCAATCTCAGAATGATCTCTTTCCTCATTATCTCCCTGGGTCCCACCCTCACCTTAATAGTTTAATTCCTTCTGAGCAGCTCTAGAAAATCTTCCTGGCAGTGTGTCAGTCCCCTTCCAATTCGGGTGCAATTCATCCTTGTACAGGTCACTTATACCCCACAAAAGATTGCAACGATCTAAAAATGTAAATCCTTCTCCCATACACCAGCTCCTCAGCCATGCATTCATCTGCTCTGTCTTCTTATTCCTATCCTCCCTCACTCGGAGCACCGGGAGTAATCCAGATAATACTACTCTCGAGTATCTCATTTTTAAATTCCTGCCTAACTCTCTCTATTCTCCCCTCAGAATCTCATCACCTTCCCTTCCTATGTCATTGGTTCGAATGTGTACAATGACCTCCTGCTAGTCCCTCTCCTCCTTGAGAATATTCTGCAGCCTCTCTTGAGGCATCCTTGATCCTGACACCAGCAAGGCAACACATCATTCTCCTTTCTCGCTACTGGCCACAGAAATGTCTCTCTGTACCTCGGACTAGATAGTCCCTTAACACAATTGATCTCTTGGAACCTGACGTACCCCTCATTGCATGACAGCCAGTTTCAATGCCAGAAACTTGGCTAGTTGTGCTGCATTCCCCTGAGAATCTATCACTCCCTACATTTTCCAAACAGCATACTTGTTTGAAATCAGAATAGCCAGAAGACTCCTGCACTAACTGCCTACCTCTCTTAGCTTTCCTGAAGTAAATCCATCTATGTGACTGTACCTGCACCTGCACCATTTCTCCTTTCCTGTAACTGCCATCCACTACATCCCCTTGCTTTTGTAATTCCTCATTGTGTCTGTCTCTGTAACAGATCCATTCGATCTTATAGAATTTGTAACCAACAGCAATTATTTCATATATAATCCTCAGAAACACAAACTCTCCCTAAACTCCCACATCTGACAAAAAGAGCATTTCACTCTACCAAAGACCATTTTTGATTCTTTCAATCAAAACTTATCTCAATAAAACATATAAGAAAGAACCCACTCTATTCACTACTGCAGAGTTGCTGGAAGGTCACACTTAAAGAAATTCACTTACCTGTTTCTGTGCTGTGACCTCTCCCAAAAGTATTCCTCCAAGATAAGCTGTGAATTTCACCGTTTGTTAATTTTCCCAGATGCACTCTGATGTCCAGCGATACATGAATTCAAACAGCAAAGACAGTAACTTCGCAGGTTCATTGATGTGTCAGTTTCTATCTCTCGCTCCTGCACAGACCTCACAATGTGCTTCCTTTGTCTGTTCCTCTCCCTTTTAAAACTGCTGTTGTTTTGACTTTTGTTTTCTCCTAGCTGAAACCTTCCAGACCTGGCAACATTCTGTAAATCTTTTCTGAACCCTTGCAAGTTTAACAACATCCTTCCTATAGGAGGGAGACCAGAATTGCACACAATATTCCAAAAGTGGTGTAACCAATGTCCTATACAGCCACATGACCTCCCAACTCCTATATTCAATGCTCTCACCAATAAAGGCAATCATACCAAATGCCTTCTTCACTATCCTATCTCCCTGCGACTCCACTTTCAAGGAACTCTGAACCAAGATCTCCTTGTTCAACAGCACTCCGCAGGACCTTCCTTTTAAATGTATAAATCCTGCCCTGATTTGACTTTCCAAAATGTGAGGTACTGCATTTATCTAAATTTAACTCCATCTGCCACTTCTCGGTCCATTGTTGTAGTTTGACATAATCTTTGTCCACTACACCACCAATTTTGGTGTTATCTGCAAACTTATTAACCATGCTTATGTTCACATCCAAATCATTTATATAAATGACAAAATACAGTGGACACGGGGCTGATCCTTGTGACCAGTAGTCACATGTCTCAAGCATGAAAAGCAACCCTCCCGTCACCACCCTTTATCTTCTACCTTTGAGATAGTTCTGTACCCAAATGGCTAGTCGTCTCTGTATTCCATGTAGTCTAACCTTGCTAACCAGAAGGAATGTCTTAGAGATGTCCATACAGATCATGTCCACTGCTCTGTACTCATCAATCCTCTTTTGTCATTTCAAAAAACTAAATCAAGTTATTGAGATCTGATTTCCACACACAAAACCATGTCAACTATCCCTAATCAGTCCTTCTCTTTCCAAGTACACAGGCATCCTGTCCTTCTCGTGAAGCCTCCAACAGTTTGCCTACCACCGATCTCAGGCTCACCGATCTATAGTTCCCTTTTCCTAACCACCCTTTTGGAATAGTGCCCTCACGTTAGCCCACCTCCAGTTTTCTGGCACCTCACCTGTGACAATTGATGATAATAATATCTCCATAAAGGGCCCAGCAATCACTTCCTTAGCTTCCCACAGAGTTGCAGGGTAAAACTGATTAAATTCTGGGAATTTATCCATCTTTATGTGTTTTAAGACATTAAAGACCACCTCTGTGCTTTGGACATTTTTCAAGATGTCACCAACTCTTTCCCCACATTCCATATCTTCCATGTCCTTCTCCACAGGAAGCACTGATGCAAAATACTCATTTAGTATCTTCCCCCAACCTCCTGCAGGTTCCATACATAGGCTGCCTTGCTGATCTTTGAGGGCCCTGTTTTTCTCCTAGTTACCCTTTTGTCCTTAATGCATTTATAAAATCCCTTTGGATTCTCCTTAACCCTATTTGCCAAAGCTATCTTGTGTCCCTTTTGTGCTCTCCTAATTTTCCTCTTAAGTATATTCCTTCCTGCCTTTATACTCTTGAGGATTCACTCAATCTCAGCTGATACATGATTCCTTATTTTTCTTGACTAAAAACTCAATTTCTCTAGTCATCCTGCATTTCCTACACTTACCAGCCTTGCCTTTCACCCTAACAGGACATACTGTTTCTGGACTCTCATTATCTATCACATTTTTGAGGGCTTCCCTCTTTCCATCTGTCCCTTTACCTGCGAACATCCACCCTGAATCAACGTTTGAAAGTTCTTGTCTAATATCAAAATTGGCCATCATTCAATTTAGCAGTTTAACTTTTAGATCAGTTCTATCCTTTTCCATCACTATTTTAAAACTAAGAGAATTACAGTCGTTTGCCACAAAGTGCTCCCCCACTGACACCTCAGTCACCTATCCTGCCCTATTTCCCAAGAATAGGTCAAGTTTGCACCATCTGTAGTGAATGCAACTTCTCAGTACATCCAGATACTGAATCAAAAATTTTCTTGTACACACAAATTCCTCTGCATCTAAACCCTTAACTCTATGGCAATTCCAATTTATGTTGGAAAGTTAAAATCCCCGACCATAATCACCCTATTATTCTTACAGATAACTGAAATATTCTTACGAATTAGTTTCTCAATTTCCCATTGACTGTTGTGGGTCTATAGTGCAATCTCAATAAAGAGATGAGATTACCTACAGCATGGAAACAGGCCCTTCAGGCCAACAAGTCCACACTGACCTTCTGATGAGTAACCCACCCAGACTCATTTCCCACTGACTAATGCATCTAACAATATAGATGGTTTAGAATGGCCAATTCACCTAACCTGCACATCTTTGGACTGTGGGAGGAAACCAGAGCACCCAGAGGAAACCCGCGCAGACACGGGAAGAACGTGCAAACTCAATGCTGGAATCGAACCCGAGTCGCTGGTGCTGAGAGGCAGCAGTGCTAACTACTGAGCCACCGTGCTGCACAATGGTGATCATCCCTTTCTTATTTCTAGGTTCCATCCGAATAATGTCCCTAGATGTATTCCTAAGAAATCCTCCTTTAGTACAGCCGTAATGCTATCCCTTATCAAAAATGCCACTACCCGTCCTTTGTTGCCCCCTTTCTATCCTTCCTATAGCATTTCTATGCTGGAAGATTAAGCTGCCAGTCCTGTCCATCCCTGACCCACATCTCTGTAATTGTTATGATATCACAGCCCCATCTTCCCAACCTCGCCCTGAGTTCATCTGCCTGCCGTGCTATGCCTCTTGCATTGAAGTAAATGCATTTTAATTTACAGTCCTACCTTGTTCTCTGCTTTGTTCCTGCAAATCTTGATTATTTAGACTTGCTCCTTTTCCCAACTGTACCAGTCTCAGAATGATCTCTTTCTTTGTTGTCTCCCTGCCCTGCAATCACCTCCCAACTCCACCACACCTTGCTGGTTTACATCCTCCTGAGCGGCATGAGCAAATCTCCCTGCCAGTATATTAGTCCCCTTCCAATTCAAGTGCAATCTATCCTTGTACAAGTCACTTCTACCCCAGAAGAGATTGCAATGATCCAAGAATGTGACCCCTTCTCCCTTGCACCAGCTCCTCAGCAAGGCACTAATCTGCTTTATCCTCCTATTCCTACCCTCACTAGTTTGCAGCACTTGGAGTAATCCAGCTATTACCACACTTGAGGATTTCCTTTTTAAATTCCTGCCTAACTCACTATATTCTCCCTTCAGAATCTTGTCCTTTTCCCTTCCTGTGAGATTAGTTCCAATGCGTACAATGACCTACTACCAATCCCTCACCCCTTTGAGAATATTCTGCTGTCTTTAAAATTTACATCATGAAATATGATGAATACTACAGTTCATTTGAAAGTATTTGTTTTGTGAATAGTTTTTTTAAAATATGACTGCAGAGGCATTTCAGATGAATGTGTTGAATATTTATATCATGATCTAGTTTGAGTTTTTTTAAGTATGGGAAGAATTTCATCTGAGTTGTTCATCTCTTCCATAAAGAGCAGTGGATGCTGGGTCATTGCATATATCCAATGCTGAGTTAGTCAGATTTTTGCCATCTCGGTTCGTTCAGTACATTCACATCACTTGTATCACCCTTTGATCTTTTACTTATAAATTGTGTTCAATATATTCTCTCACTAGCACCTATGGCTCTAAAAGCTTATGCTTTCAAATAAACCTGTTATGGGCGGCACGGTGGCACAGTGGTTAGCACTGCTGCCTCACAGCGCCAGAGATCCGGGTTCAATTCCCAACTCAGGCGACTGACTGTGTGGAGTTTGCACATTCTCCCCGTGTCTGCTCCGGGTGCTCCGGTTTCCTCCCACAGTCCAAAAGATGTGCAGGTCAGGTGAATTGGCCATGCTAAATTGCCCGTAGTAGGAGGTAAGGGGTAAATGTAGGGGTATGGGTGGGTTGCGCTTCGGCAGGGTGGTGTGGACTTGTTGGGCCGAAGGGCCTGTTTCCACACTGTAAGTAATCTAATCTAATAATCTGGTGTCATGTGATTTTTGATTGACAGGGGAGTTGACGGTTCTAGGAGAAGGCTGAAGAGTACAGCTGAGGACTTAATCAGATACGCCATTTCCTTAATCAATGGTGGAGCAGGCTTAGTGGTTTAATGGCGAATTGCTGCTCCTGTTTCCTGCTTTACAATCTCATATACTGATTTGTTCAATGATATAATGCAATGATCAAACTCTTCAAGCCTTCAGTATGGATGTTGCATCTTTAGCCCAATACATTGTTGTAGTTGGTGATTTCTGTCATACTTACGATTAGTATTTATAAACAAAATTAACTTCCATCCCAAACCAAGGGATGTTGGATTGCACTGAGGGGAAAAAAATCTTTTTATGGAGAAGAGAGCTGTAAGGAGCCAGTAGCAAGAAATTTCTACAGATGGGTGAGAAGAGGCAGCAAAGGAACAAAAAAGAAACACCTAAGAATAGTACATAATCTGAGAGACAGGCTCCTGTAACAGATCTTCAGTCTCCCTAAACTCTCATATCTTAACTGTCAAGTAGCTTAAAGTGTTCTTAGCTCAGTGTCAAGCATATGATCTCCAAATTTCAGAAATGGAAATACACAATCTGAGGTGACAACTGCAAGACCTTGATTTAAAAAATAATTAATGTTGGTTTTGTATTGATAACATTGCTACCTATGAACAATACAATATAACACCAAGTAGTTTGCTGCAAATATTTTAGTAATGTTTAGATTTTTGGGAACATTTAACTATGAAATCATGGTTAAGAAAGTTGCAAAATTGTACATAATTTCTATTGTTGTATTCTAATGCTTAAAATGCATTAGCTTCATACAAGATTGATCTCTTCATAGAGATTATGGGTACATATAGAAATTGTGCAGAACCTTAGTGTGCTGCTGGCTATTGAAACGTCTGGTGTAGTCAATACAACCTATGCAGTAATCACTGTTTTCTTTAGATTGATAGTTAGTCCAAATTCATGACAAACTAGTGAATAGCTTTTGCAAAGCTCATTTAAGTTCTATTTCACTCTGTGACAAACATAGCATCATCTGTGAAAGTTGTATAAATTTAAAAATTAAACAATTTTATCTTTTGCACTTGGTTGTGCAATTCGAGAGATTTCCACCTATCGTTTTTTTAATGGACTAATACAGTGCAGCGTTAGAGGAGAAAAGAATAATCGACCAATAAGAAAATACTATATGTACAAAAGAGTGTTGTGCCAAATACATTTGCGTTTGATAGCACTACTGACTTCAAAACTGCCATTTTTATTACCCTCATGCTAGATTGCAAGGTCCTCATTGTTGAAAGATCAAATAAAACTAAGGAGAAGTAGAAAGATCAATTCTCTGTCTTCACTGGGTAGTGCCCTATCTGATCAGGTCAGAAGCCTTTGTAGGATCTATAAAGAAGAAAAATATGGTTTATGATAATTACATCAGAAAAGCTAATTTCAAGATTCTGATTTGGTTAAGGATTGACATTTATATTGCTAAGCAGAGGTAAAATCACTGATTTAATGAGTACTTGATGTAAATTATGGTTGTGGGTGTTGTCTGGACAACATGACACAGGAACAGAAAGCATGCTTGGTATGTCATCAGAAACAGAAAATTTATGTTTACGGATTCTGTGGAATCCATTTGCAGAGCTGAAAGTATTGTGGAGTCCAATTTGAAATTCAATGCTGTGGGAGTGGTGGCAAGCACAGTGAAAAAATGCCATCAGGATATTGAATTGAGTTTCAAATCAGAACTATAATTCTGAAGGGCTCAGCAGAATTGTACTAACACTGATGAAGTACAAAGAAATAAATGGAATGCTGAAGCTAAGCACAGTACTTGGGTAAATTGATAGGACAAAAAGGATTAAGTTAGCTTGTGCCAGCTTAAGTTTAATTTTAAAAGGCCATTTCAAAGAACGCTGATAAATAACAGCAGGTAAGCCTAAAAGAATGTAGAGCTTGAAACAAACTGGAACAAAGACCAGTAATTTAAAAAATCTTTCAAACTGTAGCATGACAAAGTTACTTATTTTTCCCTTAGTGTAGCACCTAATGGGAAATTTGCATATGGGCTGAACAAATGTTTTTGATATACTATTTCACTGATAGTGGGACAATAATACTGAATTCATACTGAGGAGGACTGCAATAAGCTTCAACAAGGCATTAAAAAAAAACTTGGAAAATGGCAAGTGAATTTTAACACAAATAGTAAGGAAGAAAAGGAAGGTTTAGGGAGGGAAAAAAAATCAACCTGTCCAGACATGTTATGACACAGCTCCATGTTGGCTGGAACTTGAACCCTGCACCTTCTGTCGCAGGGGTAGGGACATTGACACTGCCACAAAAACCCCAGTAAGAAAGTCATGTATTATATGAGGGGGAGAAAATGAATTTCAGTGGACGAAGGGAGAGAAGGATTCTGCGAGGACAAAAAGACGACAGGTTACATAAAGTGATGGAGGCTAGACGTTCACTGTAACTTAAAACCAAGCATTAGAATTTCTTTATAGAAATGCAAAGTAGAGAAGTTTTAGCACATTGACACTTGGGAGTAAATGCTGGATACATTTCCAATCAGCATAATATAAAAGTGGTGAAGAAACTCTGGAGAGCATGAAAAACATTTTACAGGGATAACACCAGAATTTTGGGTAGGACTTATTAGAAAAGGATAAGTAATGCTATCCACTGGCCAGACAGACATTACTGTAACAACTTGTACTTGTGATTTGGAGGAGCTGGTGTTGGACTGGGGTGTACAAAGTTTAAAATCACACACCAAGTTATAGTCCAACAGGTTTATGTGGAAACACTAGATTTCGGAGTGTTGATCCTACATCACAACCACCTGATAAAGGAGCAGCACTTCGAAAGCTAGTGCTTCCAAATAAACCTGTTGGACTATAACCTGGTGTTGTGTGATTTTAAAAACTTGTACTTGAGTAACAACTTCAAAACCAGCTAGACTAAAAAAAAGTGTGCTTGATCCTTCCCCTCTTTAAATATTCATTACTACTGCACCAAGGCTGCAAGGTGTAGCATCCACAAAGTGCGATGCAGCAAATCACCAAGGCATCTTGGATAAACCTTCCAAACCCACTGCGTTTATCCTGTAAAATAGCTTAACAGTAGACACAGAACATGTTCTGAACTTGAATTGGATAACCATTACTGTAACTTTGCATCAATAGATGAAAATCCAAGATGGGCCAATGGGCTGAGAAGTCACAGATGGAGTTAATTCAGATAAATGTGAGGTGCTGCATTTTGGGAAAGCAAATCTTAGCAGGACTCATACACTTAATGGTAAGGTCCTAGGGAGTGTTGTTGAAAAAGAGACCTTGGAGTGCAGGTTTATTGCTCCTTGAAATTGGAGTCACAGGTAGATAGGATAGTGAAGATGGTGTTTGGTATGCTTTCCTTTATTGGTCAGAGTATTGAGTACAGGAGTTAGGAGGTCATGCTGCAGCTGTTGGACATTGGTTAGGCCACTTTTGGAATATTGCGTGCAATTCTGGTCTCCTTCCTATCGGAAGGATGTTGTGAAACTTGAAAGGGTTCAGAAAAGATTTACAAGGATGTTGCCAGGATTGGAAAATTTGAGCTACTGAATGAGGCCTGAATGATGTTTTCCCTGGAACGTCGAAGGCTGACGGATGACCTTATAGAGGTTTACAAAATCATGAGGGGTATGGATAGGATAAATAGACAAAGTATTTTCCCTGGGATGGGGGAGTCCAGAACTAGAGGGCATATGTTTAGGTTGAAAGGAAAAGGTATAAAAGAGACCCAAGGGGCAACTTTTTCACACAGATGGTGGTATGTGTATGGAATGAGCTGCCAGAGGAAGGTACAATTGCAATATTTAAAAGGCACCTGGATGGATATATGAATAGGAAAGTTTGGAGGGATATGATCCAGGTGCTGGCAGGTGGGACTAGATTGGGTTGGGATATCTGGTCGGCATGGACAGGTTGGACCAAAGGGTCTGTTTCAGTGCTGTAAATCTCCATGACTCTATTAGTCCTTTTTTAATATCTTTGCCACACTGACAGGAGTGATTCAGGAAGACAGTTGACCATCATATTTACCAGAGAAATTAGGAATGGGCAATAGATGTTGTAGCTAGCTAGCCTAATCTCAAGAGTGAAATTTTAAAAACATGTCTTACTTTCAACTGAATTTTTGAATAGAGGAAGTTGCCCAGAAATGATTAAGTACAGTCATTTTAACATAAGGGAGCAAAGAGAAACTAGCCTCTTAGAGATCTAAAGCAATTGGTAGATTAACTAGGAGAGATGAAAATATTGCTTTTGTTTATCCAGCCAGTGGTGGAAGCAGTTCAGTAGTAAGTTCAAACTGAATTTGTTTTTGAAAAAGAAAACTGATGGCATGAACAAAAAGTCAGAGGAGCAAGACAAATTGGACAGCTGGCACAATTACAATCATTTGGATGGCTTCTTTCCATGCTGTCTGACTCTGGTCCCAAACCAGTAAAGGAAGCTCTAACGTGTTCCAAAACCTATACTTCATGTCATCGATAATGAAAAGCCAAGATCATCCCTACGCCTCCACTTCTTGCATTCAATCAACCGTCAAACCTTAAACAGACCATAGTTTACAGCAAACTACCTAGTCTTCCAGGCATCAATCACAAAACCACACAACCCTGCCATGGCAACCTCTGCAAGACATGTCAGATCATTGACATAAATACTAGCATCACATGTGGGAACATCAACCACCACATAGATGACAGATAGTCATGTGACTTGGCCAGTGTTGCCTACCTCATACGCTGCAGGCAAGTTTGCCCCGAAGCATGGTATATTGTTGAGATCATGCAGTTGCTGTGACACTAGATGAATGGACACTGTGCAATAATCGCCAGACAGAGATATTCTCTCCCAGTCATAGTCATAGAGATGTACAGCATAGAAAAAGATCCTTTGGCCCAAGTCATCCATGCTGACCAGATATCCTAACCTAATCTCCTAGATTCCCATTGGCCAGCACATGGCCCATATCCCTCTAAACCCTTCCTATTCATATACAATTACATCATTTAAAAAGCATGTGGATGGGTATCAGCCTCCACCACTTCCTCTGGCAGCTCATTCTATACACACACCACCCTCTGTCTTAGCTCACTTTTTAAATTTTAATCCTTTCATCCTATATCTAAACCATCTAGTTCTGGACTCTCTCTCTCTCCACCTCAGGGAAACGAACTTGTCCATATATCTTATCCATGCCCCTCATGCTTTTATAAAACTCTATTAAGTTACCCCTCAGCTTCCGAAGCTCCAGGGAAAACAGCCACAGCCTATTCAGCCTCTCCCTATAACTCAAATCTGCCAACCCTGGTCAAATACTTGGAAATTTCTTCTGAACCCTGTCAAGTTTCACAACATCCTTCCTATAGGAGGGAGACTAGAATTGCACACAGTATACCAAAAGTGGCCTAACCAACATCCTGTATAGCCAGAACATGACCTCCCAACTCCTATACTCAACATTCTGACCAATAACTGGAAGCATACCAAATGCCTATCCTATCTACCTGCTACTCTACTTTCAAGGATCTCTGAACCTGCACTCCAAGGTCTCTTTATTCAGCAATACTCCCAAGGACCTTACCATTAAAGGTATGTAAGTCATGCTCTGATTTGCGGTTTCAAAATGCTGCACCTCACATTTATCTAAATTCAACTCCATCTGCCTCTCCTTGGCACCTCTTATGCTCACATCCAAATTATTCATATAAATGACAAAAAGCTGGTCTCCTTCCTATTGGAAAGATGTTGTGAAACTTGGAAGGGTTCAGAAAAGATTTACAAGGATGTTGCCAGGATTGGAGGATTTAAGCTATAGGGGGAGGCTGAACAGGCTGGGGCTGTTTTCCCCGGAGCATCAGAGGCGTCATGAGGGGCATGAATAGGATAAATAGGCAAAGTATGTTGGGGGAGTCCAGAACTAGAGGGCATATGTTTAGGTTGAAAGGGGAAAGGTATAAAAGAGTCCTAACATTTTCACGCAGTGGGTGATACGTGTATGGAATGAGCTGCCAGAGGAAGTAGTGGGGGTTAGTACAATTGCAAAATTTAAGAGGCATTTGGATAGGTATATGGATAGGAAGGGTTTGGAGGGATATGGGCCGGGTGCTGGCAGGTGGGACTAGATTGGGTTGGGATATCTGGTCGGCATAGGCGGGTTGGGCCAAAGGGTCCGTTTCCATGCTGTACATCTCTACGACTCTATTGATGTCAGGATCACTGGCCTATAGTTCTCTGGCTTTTCCTTACCACCTTTCTTAAACAGTAACATCACATTAGCCAACCCTCCAGTCTTCTGGCACCTCACCTGTGACGATTGATGACACAAATATAAGGGCCCAACAATCACTTCGCTAGCTTCCCACAGAGTTCCAAGGTACACCTGATCAAGTCCTGGGGATTTATCCACTTTGACTTTTAAGACATCCAGCACCCCCACCTCTGTCATATATTTGTCAAGGTGTCACCATCTATTTCCCCACATTGTATACCTTCCATGTCCTTCTCCGCAGTAAACACTGGTACAAAATACTCATTTAATACTTCACCCCTCTTCTGCAATTCCACATACAGGCGATCTTGTTGATCTTTGAGGGGCCCTATTCTCTCCCTGGTTATCCTTTTGTCTTTAATGTATTTGTAAAATGCTTTTGGATTCTCCTTAACCCTATTTACCAAAGCTATCCTTTTTGCCCTCCTGATTTCCCTCAATGATATTCCTACTGCCTTTATACTCTGAGGATTCACTCGATCTCTGCTGTCTATACCTGACACATGCTTCTTTTCTCTTGACCTCATTTCTCTAGTCATCCAGCATTTCCTACACCTACCAGCCTTGCCTTTCACCTTTACAGGAATGTACTGTTCCTGGACTCATTATCTCACTTTTGAAGGCTTCCCATTTTCTTGCCATCCCTTTACCTGCAAACATCTGTCCCCAACTTCTGAAAGTTCTTGACTAATTTCATCAAAATTGGTGTTCTTTCAATTTAGAAGTTTAACTTTTAGATCCGGTCTATGCTTTTTCATCCTTTTAAAACCAGTAGAATTATGGTTGCTTGCCACAAAGTGCACTGACACCTGTCACCTGCCCTGCCTTATTTCCCAACAGTAGGTCAAGTTTGCACCATCTGTAGTGAATGCATCTTCTCGTACATCCATATACTGAATCAAAAAATTTTCTTGTACACACAAATTCCTCTCCATTTATACCCTTAACACTATGGCAATCCCAGTTTATGTTTGGAAAGTTAAAATCCCTGACCATAATCACCCTATTATTCTTACAAATAACTGAAATGTTTTTATGAATTTGTTTCTCAATTTCCCACTGACTGTTGTGGGTCTACAGTACAATCCCAATAAAGTGACCATCCTTTTCTCATTTCTCAGTTCCATCCGAATAATCTCCCTGGATGTATTCCCGAGAATATCCTCCCTAAGTACACGTCCTACAGACACAATCATCAATAACATGGAAACTCTCCCTAATCTGCCACATCCTACAGGAAGAGCACATCACTCTACTAAAGGCCATCTTTGCTCCTTCCCAATTTACAGACCCAGAAAATAGCATTGTCTTATTGCTCTAGAAAAACATTGCTTCAGGCTAACTTAATACTTATGACTTACATTTTTAAAATTTAAAAAAAAAGAGACAGATCTCCTTAAAACATAATCAAGAAAGAATCCACTCTACTCGCTATTGTAGATTTTCAGCAAAGTTACATTTTATTAGATTAGATTCCCCATAGGCCCTTCAGCCCAACAAGTCCACACCGACCCTCTGAAGAGTAATCCAACCAGACCCATTCCCCTCCATTACATTTACCTCTGACTAATGCAGCTAACACTCTGGGCAATTTAACATGGCCAATTCACCTGACCTGCATAACTTTGGACTATGGGAGGAAACCAGAGCACCCAGAGGAAACCCATACAGACACAGGAAGAATATGCAAACTCCACACAGATAGGAATCAAACCAGAGTCCCTGGTGCTGTGAGGTAGCAGTGCTAACCACTGAGCCACTGTACCACCCTTAAAAAGTATGCACCTGTGCCGTGAGCTCTCCCACACAGGTGCCTCCAAGGTCAGCTGCGAATTTCGCTGTTTAATTTTTCCTGGATGCACTCCGATGTCCAGAAATAACTGAACTCAAACAGCAAAGGCAGTATTTGTGCACATTCACTGCTGTGTCAGACAGCAGCATTGGTTTCTTTCTCTGACGATGTGGTCACCTCTTTGGCTACCTTCCTCCTTTTTAAAGTGCCATTGTTTGGATCTTCTTTCCCTCAAAATTCCAAAACAATGCAACAGCTTTTAAAGATTAATTGCTGCTCCTGGAATGACCTCCAACACCTAAAATACCCCAAAAAAGGACCAGTTCTCTCAGTCACAATTTTCTCCTGTTATCCATCTTGGATTACCAGAGAACAATTCACCAGTCAAATGACATTCAGCTTCTGGTCTTTGGATGAGTGTCCTCCAAAGCAGCCTTCAAGATACACAACACACAATCGCTGAGCAGAAAGTAATAGCCAAGTTCCATACTCATGAAGCTGTGATCTTACGTTCATGTTGTGCTACTTTTGACCCCACTACACTTTTATATCAGTAACATCTTCTGAACTGTCCCACTTTGACACCACTACCTTGTTAAAATGTTATGATTTCTCTACCTTTTTGGAGAGGGAGGGGGGTGGGAGAGTAAACAGGTCTGCTGGTATCTGTGAAGAAAATCAGTTACATTTTGGGTCCTTCACCAGAGGCTGCCAGACCTAATGGGCATTTCCAGCAGCTCCTGTTTTTTGTTCCATGTTATTCCAGTCATTTGTTTTGTCTCTAGCACCACGTTTTATTTTTAATTTTTACTAATTATCTCTCTGCCTCATTCAAGTATAGGCCATTCCTTCGGTTATTATTTGGCCATTGACACTTTACTCATACCGAGTAACACCCTTGGTCACCTGCAGAGGCCTACAGGCCATTCTCGTATAACACTCGTTTCGTTAACACGAATTCACTATAATGCAGTTGACGAACTGGGGACACTGTTTCTAAAGTGCGAACTTTTAAAGCGTGAAATGGTTATAATGTGATTCTGGCCCCATTAGTTTAAATGGTGCTGCCACTATGCGATTTTTTTTATTTTTAACAAGGGATTGCACGAGAATGGAACTACCGCATTAAATCAGAACTATTATTCAACACTCCACCTCACATCATTTGTATAATCTTTTGATCTCTCTCCCCTTGATCTCTCTGCCCACAAGTTGTGTTGTGTGCTTCACCTGACGAAGGAGCTATGCTCCGAAAGCTTGTGATTTCAAATAAGCCTGTTTGACTATAAACTGGCATCGTGTGATTTCTGACTTGGTCCACCCCAGTCCAACATGGGCACCTCCACATTATACTAATAAATGATCAAGCAATTGCTTTTCAAAGTTTTACTCAAAATTAATAAACAATCCTAGATTCTGCACGGAAATGTTACAGAAGGTGCTATCAATTCTTCTTGTTTAGCTCCTGCTCTCTGATAATGTATTTCAGAAGATGATCGTTTCATTGAAGTGTTTGAGAAACATCTATTATTTTTAGTTCCACTCTTCTGCCATCTCCACAGGAATCTAATAGAAGCCATGGCAACTGCAGCAAGTAGCAGTTGAGTTCATATTATCAAAAAAATCCTTGTTTGACAGGCTAACAACATTTGTTTGATAAATGAGTGCCTGTTAACCTTCATTTTAGTTTAGTGAATTTGCTACTTCAATGACTGTTATATTGATGTAGGCTTGCTACTGTACTGCACAATTAAGAAACTTGCAGGGCGAGTCACTACTATCAGCCTGCCTCTTCCTCCCAAACCCTGTTCCTGTTCTTTTATGGAAACAGAATTTGTGCTAAATTTGTGCAGAATTTGGGCGGCACGGTGGCACAGTGGTTAGCACTGCTGCCTCACAGCGCCAGAGACCCGGGTTCAATTCCCGCCTCAGGCGACTGACTGTGTGGAGTTTGCATGTTCTCCCCGTGTCTGCGTGGGTTTCCTCCGGGTGCTCCGGTTTCCTCCCACAGTCCAAAGATGTGCAGGTCAGGTGAATTGGCCATACTAAATTGCCCGTAGTGTTAGGTAAGGGGTAAATGTAGGGGTATGGGTGGGTTTCGCTTCAGCGGGTCGGTGTGGACTTGTTGGGCCGAAGGGCCTGTTTCCACACTGTAATCTAATCTAATCTAATTTGTAGAGATTCCTTCAAAGCATATGAAATAGGAGAAAGACTAGATAGTTTGGCCTTTCGAGCCTATTCTGCTGTTCACTTTGATTGTGCCTGATCTTCTGCCTTAGCTCACTTTGCTGCACTATTCCCAACTCACTAATTTAATCATTCAAGTATCCACAGCCTATAGGGATAAAGAGCTTTAAGACTCTGCAATTTTTTGAATAAAGAAATTTCTCATCTCAACCCTTAATCTTTGAATTCTTAATTTGACACTGCACCCTTTTGTTCACTCTTATGAAAGGCATTTGAGCATCTATCATGTCCGTCCTTTAAGAATTGTATATCTTTTCAATACAATCTCTACTCATTCTTCTACATATTGTAGGCCACATCTACTCAATCTCTCCTCCCAGTTGTATCTTTACTGCTGTCTTCGAGGCAAGAACATATCTCTCTGAATACCAATAATTCCCAGACTTGACATTTTTTTTAAATTTTATTTTTCTTTCTAATGAGTAAATCTTTACACTTTTTCCATGCTATATTCCAACCACCATTTTCTTGCCAACTGATTTTCAATTTTTTATATTTCTTTACAATCCCCTCAAGTTGTCCTCCACTTACTATCCTTGACTTTAGAAGCATTGTAATGATTTTTCTCAAAGATATGCAAATACTCTACTTATGCTGGGTCCTCCCTTATCTCCTCTCTCTTAATTATACCATCTATTATGAACTTTAAAAGGCAGTTATGTTTTAAAATATCTTAAAATTCTGTTCAGCTCAAGACAATATCATTTGGCTAGGATCATTTGGCTGTCATGAGGGAAGAAATTCAAACCTGTTGAAATATTCATTAACATTTTTCACTCCTAATGTTCATGATGCTGTGCAGACCTCCAAGGTCCATGCATGACAAAGTCAATGCATCCGAATGTCGTTTGGTATGTGCTGCCCCTTTGAATGGCTTCACAGCTATACACCATAAAAGGAATATTGAGACAGCTACCTTTTCGTGTGTGAGAGTGCGCAAGAGTGCGTGTGTGTGTGTGAGAGAGAGAGAGAGAGAGAGAACAACCAGGGTATTGAAGGATGCTTAACAAGCAAGATGCTTTTGAGAGTTGGCTTTCTGTTTGAAGGAGACAAAACATGGCAACTTTGGAAATTTAAAGAACAAGGAGTTGCAAGGTGGGTCTTGCTGGTGGCAATCACATCAGGAGAGCTGGGTGAGTGGAATGGTTTTTGAAGAGTTCTTAAGTATTGGCATAATGTAACAGTGAACAGTAAAATGGCAACAACTTTGGACTTGTTCTGATGCAACCTATCTGCCAGGAGTACTCCACGCGGTGAAAGGAGTTGTAAGACATATCCCAGTTGTAGTATTCAGTTAATGTGAATGTACATTTTCTTTATTTTGATGCATTAGTTGCATGTTAACTAATGCTTACTTGGTGTAGATTTCAATTGTTTGATTAAAGTCTCTTGAAATGTCTCTTGCCCCTCTCTGAGGATGAAAGATCAGTCCTCAGCAGAGGTCTCACCTTCGTTCCCACACGTTCTCGGGTCAATGCCATCACCATGTCCAACTCCGCCCCCACGCCGACCTCTGTCCCCGCCCCCAGGCCTAACCCCGCCCCCACATCCAGCTCCAGTCCCACACCAGGTCCTAGCTCCCCGCCCTGCCGTGTGTTCACTATCCCTCCAGACTTGCCCCTCTCTGAGGATGAAAGATCAGTCCTCAGCAGAGGTCTCACCTTCGTTCCCACACGTTCTCGGGTCAATGCCATCACCATGTCCAACTCCGCCCCCACGCCGACCTCTGTCCCCGCCCCCAGGCCTAACCCCGCCCCCACATCCAGCTCCAGTCCCACACCAGGTCCTAGCTCCCCGCCCTGCCGTGTGTTCACTATCCCTCCAGACTTGCCCCTCTCTGAGGATGAAAGATCAGTCCTCAGCAGAGGTCTCACCTTCGTTCCCACACGTTCTCGGGTCAATGCCATCACCATGTCCAACTCCGCCCCCACGCCGACCTCTGTCCCCGCCCCCAGGCCTAACCCCGCCCCCACATCCAGCTCCAGTCCCACACCAGGTCCTAGCTCCCCGCCCTGCCGTGTGTTCACCATCCCTCCAGACTTGCCCCTCTCTGAGGATGAAAGATCAGTCCTCAGCAGAGGTCTCACCTTCGTTCCCACACGTTCTCGGGTCAATGCCATCACCATGTCCAACTCCGCCCCCACGCCGACCTCTGTCCCCGCCCCCAGGCCTAACCCCGCCCCCACATCCAGCTCCAGTCCCACACCAGGTCCTAGCTCCCCGCCCTGCCGTGTGTTCACCATCCCTCCAGACTTGCCCCTCTCTGAGGATGAAAGATCAGTCCTCAGCAGAGGTCTCACCTTCGTTCCCACACGTTCTCGGGTCAATGCCATCACCATGTCCAACTCCGCCCCCACGCCGACCTCTGTCCCCGCCCCCAGGCCTAACCCCGCCCCCACATCCAGCTCCAGTCCCACACCAGGTCCTAGCTCCCCGCCCTGCCGTGTGTTCACCATCCCTCCAGACTTGCCCCTCTCTGAGGATGAAAGATCAGTCCTCAGCAGAGGTCTCACCTTCGTTCCCACACGTTCTCGGGTCAATGCCATCACCATGTCCAACTCCGCCCCCACGCCGACCTCTGTCCCCGCCCCCAGGCCTAACCCCGCCCCCACATCCAGCTCCAGTCCCACACCAGGTCCTAGCTCCCCGCCCTGCCGTGTGTTCACCATCCCTCCAGACTTGCCCCTCTCTGAGGATGAAAGATCAGTCCTCAGCAGAGGTCTCACCTTCGTTCCCACACGTTCTCGGGTCAATGCCATCACCATGTCCAACTCCGCCCCCACGCCGACCTCTGTCCCCGCCCCCAGGCCTAACCCCGCCCCCACATCCAGCTCCAGTCCCACACCAGGTCCTAGCTCCCCGCCCTGCCGTGTGTTCACCATCCCTCCAGACTTGCCCCTCTCTGAGGATGAAAGATCAGTCCTCAGCAGAGGTCTCACCTTCGTTCCCACACGTTCTCGGGTCAATGCCATCACCATGTCCAACTCCGCCCCCACGCCGACCTCTGTCCCCGCCCCCAGGCCTAACCCCGCCCCCACATCCAGCTCCAGTCCCACACCAGGTCCTAGCTCCCCGCCCTGCCGTGTGTTCACCATCCCTCCAGACTTGCCCCTCTCTGAGGATGAAAGATCAGTCCTCAGCAGAGGTCTCACCTTCGTTCCCACACGTTCTCGGGTCAATGCCATCACCATGTCCAACTCCGCCCCCACGCCGACCTCTGTCCCCGCCCCCAGGCCTAACCCCGCCCCCACATCCAGCTCCAGTCCCACACCAGGTCCTAGCTCCCCGCCCTGCCGTGTGTTCACCATCCCTCCAGACTTGCCCCTCTCTGAGGATGAAAGATCAGTCCTCAGCAGAGGTCTCACCTTCGTTCCCACACGTTCTCGGGTCAATGCCATCACCATGTCCAACTCCGCCCCCACGCCGACCTCTGTCCCCGCCCCCAGGCCTAACCCCGCCCCCACATCCAGCTCCAGTCCCACACCAGGTCCTAGCTCCCCGCCCTGCCGTGTGTTCACCATCCCTCCAGACTTGCCCCTCTCTGAGGATGAAAGATCAGTCCTCAGCAGAGGTCTCACCTTCGTTCCCACACGTTCTCGGGTCAATGCCATCACCATGTCCAACTCCGCCCCCACGCCGACCTCTGTCCCCGCCCCCAGGCCTAACCCCGCCCCCACATCCAGCTCCAGTCCCACACCAGGTCCTAGCTCCCCGCCCTGCCGTGTGTTCACCATCCCTCCAGACTTGCCCCTCTCTGAGGATGAAAGATCAGTCCTCAGCAGAGGTCTCACCTTCGTTCCCACACGTTCTCGGGTCAATGCCATCACCATGTCCAACTCCGCCCCCACGCCGACCTCTGTCCCCGCCCCCAGGCCTAACCCCGCCCCCACATCCAGCTCCAGTCCCACACCAGGTCCTAGCTCCCCGCCCTGCCGTGTGTTCACCATCCCTCCAGACTTGCCCCTCTCTGAGGATGAAAGATCAGTCCTCAGCAGAGGTCTCACCTTCGTTCCCACACGTTCTCGGGTCAATGCCATCACCATGTCCAACTCCGCCCCCACGCCGACCTCTGTCCCCGCCCCCAGGCCTAACCCCGCCCCCACATCCAGCTCCAGTCCCACACCAGGTCCTAGCTCCCCGCCCTGCCGTGTGTTCACCATCCCTCCAGACTTGCCCCTCTCTGAGGATGAAAGATCAGTCCTCAGCAGAGGTCTCACCTTCGTTCCCACACGTTCTCGGGTCAATGCCATCACCATGTCCAACTCCGCCCCCACGCCGACCTCTGTCCCCGCCCCCAGGCCTAACCCCGCCCCCACATCCAGCTCAAGTCCCTCCTCCCTACCTTTTATCTTCTCCTGCTGAACACTCTCTGCTCATTCCTGAAGAAGGGCCTGTGCCCGAAACGTCGAATCTCCTGTTCCCTGGATGCTGCCTGACTTGCTGTGCTGTTCCAGCAATAAAGTTTCAATCTTGAAATGTGAAATCTTGTACTTTGTTTCGTTGTCGTTTTGGGGGAATTTTTTAAAAAAATTAGTCTCTATGGGAATCACAGTGAAAACCTACAATAGATTTAGGAAATGCGTTTGTTATCATGAATAAGTGCTGATTCTGCCAAATCATATTCTGATTTTCGAAGTGTTATCTTTCCTAATGACCTGAGAAATGGATATTTTCTATTACTGATATCAAGTTAATTGACAAATCATTCTTTGCAGCTGCAACTAATTCCTATAGCTTACAATTTTGGTTTCCCCATTTTATGTCTTATTTTAGGAACAAAGTCAATGTCATGAAACAGGTTTAGAAGAGATTTTCTTTCTAAGATGATAGACTTGGTTGTAAGGGGTAAAAAAAAGTGAAACTGGGATTCTTTTCGAAAGATGAAACCTAGGAACTGCTTGAAATTGAGGCCTTTGCTAGACCTAGGTGGACAATCTTTCTAGCTTATTTTGCAAATAGATGGCATAAATGTAAGGTAATCATTACAAAAGAAGCAGTGGTATTTAGAATTTCATTTTGCAGAAGTTTGTTAGAACGTGGACTATTTTAACTGAAAAGTGTGGTGGAACGGAATACATAATACCTTTAGAAGAGGAAGCAGCTAAATATTTTGGAGGGAAAATGGTATAAGGAAAAGGTAGGGAAATGGTAATAAAGTACGATTCTGAAGTTGCCTCTGTGGCCAGCAGTGAGAAAGTGAGGCTGGTTGCCTTCCTGCTGCCAGGATCATGGATGTCTCAGAGAGGGTGCCCAGCAGGAGGTCATTATACTCATTGGTACCAATGACATAGGAAGGTAGGAGGATGAGATTCGGGAAATGGTATAAAGTACGATTCTGAAGTTGCCTCTGTGGCCAGCAGTGAGAAAGTGAGGCTGGTTGCCTTCCTGCTGCCAGGATCATGGATGTCTCAGAGAGGGTGCCCAGCAGGAGGTCATTATACTCATTGGTACCAATGACATAGGAAGGTAGGAGGATGAGATTCTGAGGGGGGGGGGAAAGAAGG
>NC_057710.1:136140043-136147789 GCF_004010195.1 Chiloscyllium plagiosum | reverse complement strand
AGAAAGACAGAAAGAAAGAAAGAAAGAAAGACAGAAAGAAAGAAAGACAGAAAGAAAGAAAGACAGAAAGAAAGAAAGACAGAAAGAAAGAAAGACAGAAAGAAAGAAAGACAGAAAGAAAGAAAGACAGAAAGAAAGAAAGACAGAAAGAAAGAAAGACAGAAAGAAAGAAAGACAGAAAGAAAGAAAGACAGAAAGAAAGAAAGACAGAAAGAAAGAAAGACAGAAAGAAAGAAAGACAGAAAGAAAGAAAGACAGAAAGAAAGAAAGACAGAAAGAAAGAAAGACAGAAAGAAAGAAAGACAGAAAGAAAGAAAGACAGAAAGAAAGAAAGACAGAAAGAAAGAAAGACAGAAAGAAAGAAAGACAGAAAGAAAGAAAGAAAGAAAGAAAGAAAGACAGAAAGAAAGAAAGAAAGAAAGAATTACTCCTGGTGCTGCGAGTGAGTGAGGATAGGAATAAGAAGACAGAGCAGATGATGGCTGAGGAGCTGGTGCATGGGAGAAGGATTTACATTTTTGGATCATTGCAATCTCTTTTGGGGTGAAGCCATTCAAAGAAGTGACCTGTACAAGAAGGATGAATCATACCTGAATTGGAAAGGGACAAATATACTGCCAGGCAGATTTACTAGAGCTGCTCAGGAGGATTTAGACTATTAAGGTGGGGGTGGGACCCAGGGAGATAATGAGGAAAGAGATCAATCTGAGATTGGTACTGTTGAGAACAGAAGTGAGTTAAGCAGTCAAGGCAGGCAGGGACAAAGCAGAGAACAAGGTAAGACTGATAAACTGCATTGATAAATTGCCAAGGAAGGCAGATGAACTCAGGGCATGGTTACGAACATGGGACTGAGATATCATAGCAATTGCAGAAACGTGGCTCAGGGATGGGCAGGACTGGCAGTTTAATGTTCCAGGATATAAATGCTACAGGAAGGACAAAAAGAGACGCAAGAGAGGAGGCAGAGTGATGTTTTTGATAAGGGATAGCATTACAGCTGTACTGAAGGAGGATATTCCCCGAAATACATCCAGGGAAGTTACTTGGGCGGAACTGAGAAATAAGAAAGGGATGATCACCTTATTGAGATTGTATTGTAGACCTCCTAATAGTCAACAGGAAATTGACTGACTACTTGTAAGGAGATCTCAGTTATCTGTAAGAATAATAGGGTGGTAATGGTCGTGGATTTTAACTTTCCAAACATAGACTAGGACTGCCAGAGTGTTAAGGGTTTAGATGAAGAGGAATTTGTTAAGCACACAAGAAAATGTTCTGATTCAACATGGGGATATAGCTACTAGAGAAGGTGCAAATCTTGACCTGTTGGGAAATTAGGCAGGGTAGGTGAATGAAATGTCAGAGGAGGAGCACTTTGTGGCCAGTGACCAGAACTCTATTAGTTTTAAAATAGTGACGGAAAAGGATAGACCAGATCTAAAAGTTGAAGTTCTAAATTGGAGAAAGGCTCATTTTGACGGTATTAGGCAAGAACTTTCAAAAGATGATTGGGGGCAGATGTTCGCAGGAAAAGAGACGGCTAGAAAATGAGATAACAAGAGTGTAGACACCATATATTCCTGTCAGGGTGAAAGGAAAGGTTGGTCGTTGAATGGAATGCTGGATGACTAAAGAAAGCAAGGGTTTAGTTCAGAAAAAGGAAGCATATGTCAAATATAAACAAGATAGATCGAGTGAATCCTTAGAGTATGAAAGCAGTAGGAGTATACGGAAGAGGGAAATCAGGAGGACAAAAAGGGGACATGAGATAGCTTCGGCAAATAGGGTTAAGGGGAATCCAAAGAGTTTTTACAAATACATTAAGGACAAAAGGGTAACTCGGGAGAGGACAGGGCCCCTCAAAGATCAGCAAGGCAGCCTTTGTGTGGAGCAGCAGGAGATGGGAGAGATACTAAGAGTGTATTTTGCATCAGTGTTTATTGTGGAAAAGGACATGGAAGATATAGAATGTAGGGAAATAGATGGTGACATCTTGAAAAATGTCCATATTACAGGAGGAAGTGCTGGATGTCTTGAAACGCATAAATTTGGATAAATTCCCAGGTCCTGATCAAGTGTACCCTCAAACTCTATGGGAAACAAGGGAAGTGATTGCTGGACCCCTTGCTGAGATATTTGTATCGTCGATAGTCACAGGTGAGGTGCCGGAAGACTGGAGGTTTGCTAACGTGGTGCCACTGTTTAGGAAGGATGGTAAGGACAAGCCAGGGAATTGTAGACCAGTGAGCCTGACATCGGTGGTGGGCAAGTTGTTGGAGGGAAGCCTGAGTGACAGGATTTACATGCATATGAAAAGGCAAGGACTGATTAGGGATAGTCAACATTGCTTTGTGCATGGGAATTCATGTCTTACAAACTTGACTGAGTTTCCTGAAGAAGTAACAATGAGGATTGATGAGGGCAGAGAGGTGGACAGGTTTTATATGGACCTCAGTAAGGCGTGCGAAAAGGTTCCCCGAGAGAGGCTGGTTAGATCCCAGGGAATACAGGGAGTACTAGCCATTTGGATATAGGACTGGCTCAAAGGTAGAAGACAGAAGGTGGTGGTGGGAGGGTTGTTTTTCAGACTGGAGGCCTGTGACCAGTGGAGTGCCACAAGGATCGATGCTGTGTCCACTACTTTTCTTCATTTATATAAGTGATTCGGATTAGAGCATAAAAGGTACAGTTAGTAAGTTTCAGATATCACCAAAATGGGAGGTGTAGTGGACAGAGAAGGAGGTGACCTCAGACTAAAACGGGATCTTGATCAGATGGGCCAACGGGCTAAGGAGTGGCAGATGGAGTTTAATTCAGATAAATACGAGGCGCTGCATTTTGGGAAAGCAAATCTTAGCAGGATTTATACACTTAATGGTAAGGTCCTAGGGAGTGTTGCTGAACAAATAGACCTTGGAGTGCAGGTTCAAAGCTCCTTGAAAGTGCAGTTGAAGGTAGATAGGATATTGAAGGCAGTGTTTGGTATGCTTTCTTTTATTGGTCAGAGTATTGAGTACAGGAGTTGGGAGGTCATGTTGCGGCTGTACAGGACAATGGTTACGCCACTGCTGGAATATCACATGCGATTCTGGTCTCCTTCCTATCAGAAAGATGTTGTGAAACTTGAAAGGGTTCAGAAAAGATTTATAAGGATCTTGCCAGGGTTTGAGGATTTGAGCTGTAGGGAGGTTGAACAGGCTGGGGCTTTTCTCCCTGGACTGTCAGAGGCTGAGGGGTGACCTTATAGAGCTTTACAAAATTTTGAGGGGTATGGATAGGATAAATAGGCAGTCTTTTCCCTGGGGTGGGGGAGTCCAGAACTAGAGGGCATAGGTTTAGGGTGAGAGGCAAAGATATAAAAGAGACCCAAGGAGCAACTTTTTCACGCAGAGGGTGGTACGTGTATGGAATGAGCTGCCAGAGGAAATGGTGGAGGCTGTATAATTGCAACATTTAAAAGGCATTTGGATAGGTATATGAATAGGAAGGGTTTGAAGGGATATGGGTGCTGGCAGATGGGACTAGATTGGGTTGGGATATCTGGTCGGCATTGACGGGTTGGACCGAAGGGTCTGTTACCGTGCTGTACATTTCTTTGACTCTATGACTCTCACTTCCCTGGAGGGGAAGGCTGAGGGGTGACCTTACAGAGGTTTATAAAATCATGAGGGGCATGGATAGGGTAAACAGACTAAGGTCTTTTCCCTGGGGTGGTGAGTCCAGAACTAGCGGGCATAGGTTTGGGGCGAGAGGGGAAAAATTTAAAAGGGACCTAAAGGGACAACATTTTCATGCAGAGGTGGTGGAATGAGCTGCCACAAGAAATGGTGAAGGCTGGTACAATTACAGCATTTAAAGGGCGTTTGGATGAGTATATCAATAGGAAGGGTTTAGAGGGATATGGGACTGGCAAATGGGACTGGATTAGGTTCGGATATCGTTCAGCATGGACTAATTGGACCGAAGGGTCTGTTTCCCTGCTGTACGTCTTTCTGACTCTATGAGTTTCGTATCATTTTGGTACCTTACCAAGGCCAGTATTTTTAAACAGGAAAGAATGCAGCAGTCTACAATGGTATGCAAATCCGGCCACCAATATCAAACCACTTCTAGTCTACACACAGTCAAGGAGTTCAGGAATAAGCTTCGTCCCTCAAACTTGTTCCACTTACGCAAACCAACCTTCAAAATGGAAAACTAAGTTGCAGTCACCATCTGCACAATTACAACAGCATCACAAACAGAAGTACAAAATCAAAATACTGCAGATGTTAGAATTCTGATCAAAGCTCCAATAAAAGGCCATCAATTTGAAATGCTAACTCTGCTTCTCTCCACTGATGCTGCCTGACCTAGTTTCTTCCATGTTTGTTTTTATATATGCCATTTAAACTGTTTTAAATGGAAGGATTATCTTGGGCAGCGGTTTGCACCTCTTTAGCATAATTATTCTGTCAATAAGTCTCTTCAGATAGCCCCATCTTTAGACACTGACAGTCTGAGGAACTCCTGCGGTCACTGCACTCAAATATTGAGCTACTGTAATGTACAACTGACCAGGACTCTCACATTTGATGATAATAGTATATGTATTTCTATACAGCCTTTAACAAGCTTCAATATTCTAAGACACTTCACAAAAGCACTACGAAGTAAAATTTAACAAACAACCTAAAATATAATAGAAAAATGACAGAGTTAAAAGAGACAGATTTTTAAGGAAGGTTCTACCGACTGTCATTTCAACACAGGGGCACAGTCACCACTCATGCAGTAACAGGAGTTGAATAAATACTTCATAACTGTCTTTTACAATGAAAACTGATAAAACATTCCAAAATTACTAAACAATCAATGGGCAAAAAAGAGAGGAAATAAATCTAATAACTATCAGAGCAGAGAAAATGCTAGTCGTCAGATGGATCAGTTTTTGTCCAGTACGTGCAGGAGATTTCCTGACACAGTATGGCAAAGGGCTGACAAGAGGGGAGGCCACACGGTGCTTGGTAATGAACCAGGCCAGGTGTTTGATTTTGTGGTAGGTGAGCACTTTGAAGAGAGTGACCATAATTCAGTTACGTTTAGTTTAGCGATGGAAAAGGGACAGGTACATGCCACAGGGCAAGAGTTATCAATGGGGCAAAGGCAATTATAATGTGATTAGGCAAGATTTAGGATGCACAGAATGGGGTAGCAAAATGCAGGGGGTGGGGACAATCGAAATGTGGACCTGGTTTAAGGAACAGATATTATGTGCCCTCAATAGGTACGTCCCTGTCAGGCAGGGAGGAAGTGATAAAGTAAGGGTACCGTGGTTTACTACAGAAATTGCATCTCTTGTTAAGTAGAAGAAGGAGGCATATGTGACAATGTGATGAGATGGTTCAGATGAGGAGATGAAGAGTTACAGATTAGTCAGGAAGGATTTAAAGAGAGAGTTAAGAAGAGCAAAGAGAGGACATGAGCAGTTTTTAGCAGGTAGAATAAAGGAGAACCCTAAAGCTTTCTGTGTGTATGTAAGGAATAAAAGGATGAATAGGGTCGGAATACAGCCAAAGACAGAATTGGGAAGTTGTGTGTGGACCCTGTGAAGATCAGAGAGGTGCTAAATGAATATTTCTCATCGGTTTTCACTCAGGAAAAGGAGAATAGTGTAGAGGAGAAGAATGAGATACAACATATTAGACGAGAAAGGATCGAGGTTATTAATGAAGACATGATATCAATTCTCAAAGGAGTGAAAGTAGACAAATCTGCTGGGCCAGATGGGATTTGTCAGAGGATTCTCTGGGAAGCTAGGGAAGTGATGTTGGGGCCTTTGGCTTTGATCGTTGAATTGTCTTTGTCTACAGGTTTAGGACGGGAGGATTGCAAATTTTGTGCCCTTGTTCAAGAAGGGCAGTAGAAATGACCCAGGTAGTTACAGACCAATGAGCCTTACGTCTGTTGTAGGAAAAGTTTTGGAAAGGATTATGACAGATAGGATTTATAATCATCTAGCAAGCAACAATTTTAATGCAGGTAGTCAACATGATTTCGTCAAGGGCAGGTCTTGTCTCACAAACCTCATTACGTTTTTTGAGAAGGCGACCAACCATGTGGATGAGGGTAGGGCAGTTGACGTGGTGTACATGGATTTCAATAACGCCTTTGATAAGTTTCCACATGGTAGGCTGTTGAGAAAATGCAGAGGCATGGGATTGAGGGTGATTTAGCAGATTGGATCACATACTTGCTTTGTGTAAGGCAGCAGCGAGTGGTGGTTGATGGACAATATTCAGCATGGAGTCCAGTTACTCATGGTGTGCCACAAGGATCTGTTTTGGGATGACTGCTGTTTGTCATTTATAAAAAGGAGTTAGACACAGGCACAGATGGATGGGTTAGAATGCAAGCTTAAAGACCCAACATATGAACATTTCCTGTAATTACGAATAGCTGCTTTGTATTACTCTGTACTGTGTGCTGACTTACATACAGATCAACTTGTGAATGAACTCCAGAATGGGTACTGCCTGCAAAAAATATTTCAACTTACATTAAAGGAACAAGACTGAGAAGTAAGTATTATATCTTAGAGCTTCCTTTTCTACCTTGCCCAGTGGACAACTCCATGCCTAAACCCAAAATATATTTTTCGATGATAGGGTGATCATATCGAAGGTCAAATGTACCTCAATCAAACAAATGCATTACCTGATGCTGGCAGATAACAATGAGGGCAAACCCGATGTTTGAAGCATTCTTGTGTACCCTGACCAAATGTACATTCTTCCAATTGGAAGCCCCAAGAACACCAATCTCATTGGAAAGAAGGAAGCAAGGAGGGGATTTGATAGAAACATACAAGATGATCATGGGATTAGATACAGTTGACTGAGAGACTGTTTTTCCTCGGATGATGATGTTAGCTTGTACGAGGGGGCATAGCTACAAATTGAAGGATGTTAGATTTAAGACAGACGTCAGAGGCAAGTTCTTTACTCAGAGAGTGGTAAGGACGTGGAATGCCCTGCCTGCAAATGTAGATAACTCAGTCACATTAGGGAGATATAAACAATCCTTGGATAAGCATGTGGATGATGATGGAGTAGAAAAGGGGGATGGGCTTAGATTAGTTCACAGGTTAATGCAACGAGGGCTGAAAGGCCTGTTCTGCGTTGTATTGTTCTATGTTCTATGAAACTAATGAAGACTAAAGACTAACAGGTCCCCTGGACCAGATAGGATGTGTCCTGGGATATTAAAAGGAAGTAGCTATATAGTCAGTGGATGCACTAGTAGTAATCCTCCAGAATCACTGGATTCTGAAAACGTCCCAGAGGACTGGAAAACTGTCAAAATGTAACAATAGACCAAATGCTTAATGTTTGTTATTTGGAAAATGTTTGATTCTATTAGAAAGGATTAATAGCAGGGATTAATATGTCAGCAGAGTCAGCATGGCTGCATGAAGCAGAAATCATACCTGACAAATTTACTGAAAATGTGTTGCTGGAAAAGCGCAGCAGGTCAGGCAGCATCCAAGGAACAGGAGAATCGATGTTTTGGGCATACGCCCTTCTTCAGGAATGAGGAAAGTGTGCCCAGCAGGATAAGATAAAAGGTAGGGAGGAGGGACTTGGGGGAGGGGCGTTGGAATTGCGATAGGTGGAGGGAAGTAAAAGTGAGGGTGATAGGCCGGAGTGGGGGGGGGGCGGAGAGGTCAGGAAGAAGATTGCAGGTTAGGAAGGCGGTGCTGAG
>NC_057710.1:136105299-136138891 GCF_004010195.1 Chiloscyllium plagiosum | reverse complement strand
AACTCAGCACCGCCTTCCTAACCTGCAATCTTCTTCCTGACCTCTCCGCCCCCACCCCACTCTGGCCTATCACCCTCACCTTGACCTCCCTCCACCTATTGCAATTCCAACGCCCCTCCCCCAAGTCCCTCCTCCCTACCTTTTTATCTTAGCCTGCTGGACACACTTTCCTCATTCCTGAAGAAGGGGTTATGCCCGAAACGTCGATTCTCCTGTTCCTTGGATGCTGCCTACTGCGCTTTTCCAGCAACACATTTTCAGCTCTGATCTCCAACATCTGCAGTCCTCACTTTCTCCTCCCTGACAAATTTACTGGAATTCTTTGAAGATGTCACAAGCTAAAGTGGAAGCAGCGGATGCAATTTCGACTTTCAGATGGTGTTTGATAAGGTACCGTATATTTTTACTTAACTGCCCATAGAAAAAGAAAGATATGGATCAGGGTGGGGGGCATTTTCAGGATGGCAACTTGGGACTAGTGGAGTGCCACAGGGACAGTGCTGGTATCACAATTATTAACCATACTAACTGAGGAAAGTTAATGCACAAAGTCAGCTTTCCATTCTTGTGCAATCCTGTATTATGAGAAAATCGCATAATAGCAGCACCACTTAAACTAATGGGGCTGGAATCACTTTATAACAAATACACACTTTAAAAGTTTGTACTTTAGAAACAGTGCCCCCAATTTGTCAATTGCATTATAGCGAATTTGCATTAACGAAATGTGCGTTATAACAGAACGACCCGCATAATCAAGTTTGCATAAGACAAAAAATTGGTGGGAGGGCAAATAGTGAGGATGACAGAGTCCGCAGAGGGATATAGACACGTTAAACAGGTGGGCAAACATTTGGAACATGAAATATATATGTGGGGAAAATGTGAGGTTATACATTTTGGCAGGAAGGATACAGGAGCTGGAATATTATTTAAAATGGTGAAAGATTGCATAAAGTTACAGAGGGACTTTTAGGAGTCTTCATGCATGAATCACAAAACAATAGCGCAACAAAAAATGAAATTGTAGTTAACGTTAGCTCCAAATGTGTGAAGTTTACAAACAAAATTTCCACAATACTAACAGGTTTTAACAGACTTGATCATGATCAGTGACATTAGACTGCACAGTCCAGATCTCAACTGGTGTATTACACCAGCCACTATGTATTACACCTTTCATGATCTTAGCAAGATTTACCAATCAGACACTGGGGAAAATGTGAACTCAGTTCACCATTTGGTTTTCCTTATCAAAGTATAAAATACACCAAGTACAATGGTCACATGGTAAAACGTAAAGTAAAAAACCCAACAGTTTAAAAGTCTTGTATATCACATTCACTTCCTGTAATTTTTCGCCTTATTGCTTGCACTTTACATAACTTTATCAACAACTACCCTATTGTTTAGTAACCGGGGGTCTATTTTTTAAGGAGCATTCAAAGTCAATGCAACAACTATGCTGCCCACCCAGTCATTACAGCAAGATCCAAAGGTTGAATTGCGGTCAACTTTTCAATTTGCTTATTGGATAATCAAAAATTGGCTTGCTCCTGCTTTGAACCAGTTGATAAATCTGGTTCGAGAGAATGGTCCTGAATACCTTCCTCCAGGGCCCACGTAAAAATATGTTCTAGAGCCTTTTTCTGACCATCTGCATTGATCACTTCAAGGACCATTGTTGATGACGATTGAACAGCTTGTACAAGTGGACTCCAAAATTATGATCAGGTTAGAACTCTGAATTACACAGTTGAGCAGCCTCATTCAATACTGGCATCCCGTTTGCAAGCCCTTCTGAAATTTCATCAGTCTGGCATAGGGCATCAATTGCATACACAAGGCTTCCCTCTAGAATTTTCAATGGTTGACCACTTAAGTTTTCAGGCAGGGTGGCAGCAGGAAATCCCTCACTCACTACTAAGCATGGTCTGGCTCTTGTTATTGTCATAGGAAATTCACTCATTCATGTGCAAGGCCAGTTTAATTGCTGTATGTAAACACAGTCTGTCGTTGTTCAAGAATTTAACTACTATTTGGGCCATGAACTTTGCAGGGCAGAATGTGCTTATCAGTTTCTGGTTTAGTTCACAGCACTCAAAACTATTTTGCATGTATAACAGCTAGGATGGCAACTGACACCTATGGAT
The DNA here is from genome assembly GCF_004010195.1 of Chiloscyllium plagiosum. Lineage (NCBI taxonomy): Eukaryota > Metazoa > Chordata > Chondrichthyes > Orectolobiformes > Hemiscylliidae > Chiloscyllium > Chiloscyllium plagiosum. The sequence goes on along the minus strand of NC_057710.1, from coordinate 136,136,738 downwards.
AGTTTTCTGAATTCAGTTTGTCACAGACTCACTTTTGTAGGGCAGCACTCATTTATCATGATTCAATTTCTCTACAATGAAGGAAAAATACCAAAACCATAATCATAAATTTTCCAGATCAGTTTACAGTTTTACTCTAGTTATATATGTATATACACATATATTTGGATGCAGCTAATCTGTCAGAAATTAGTTTAAATAGATACTTCTCAGTCCATTTAGTACTGAAACAGTTAACCTGCAGGCGAGTTAAACCGTGTGGAGTCAACATGCAGAACTTTTTTATGAACGTAACTGCATGACATCTAACCGCCGGAATGAGACAAGCCTTCAGTGATGTAATCTCATGCAGATCAGCTTGGAGCAGTCACTACAGCGCTCCTGCCTTTTGATTGGCTAGTTTTCTGTCAGAAGACATCATAAGATGATCAGTATTGGTCAGTTGATCTCAGTTAAACAGGGTAACACTAGGTACTTATAGCTGAGACAAGTTATAAAATTAAAGGCTGCAAAACAAAATAATCTAGAACTCTGCTTCCATATGGCATTTCTCCCCTCTAATAAGTGACTAAATTTATTTGTATTTTAGTCAATCATTTATGTTAGTCATGCTTCACCCTGAAGAGCTTTGCCCGAAATACATACTTGAACGCTTTCGTTTAAATCTGATTTAATCTAAGTAATACCAGTCTTTTACACGCTAAGTCGTCAACTACTAGTTTATCCTCAAAAATACTGCTCCAAATTATTAGAAAACATGTTCTGTCATTAATTTCATGGAGAATACTCCACATTCTTACATATACTGTAAACTACAGACAAACACATAACTGGGTACGCTATGTAGAAAACTAAAGCAATTACAAAGCTCATTTCAATTGAAACAACCTGAGATTCTTTAATGTTGTTCCAAGGTGATTCAGGGAATTATAACCAGACAAAATGTAGCACCAGGCCAAAGGAAGAGATTTTAGGACAAGTTATAAATGGTTTAGTTATAACAACATGAGGATGAAAGACTTAACAGCAATCTAGTTTGTTCAATATATCGTATGACGCTACGATCTTTTGCTATAAATTCTGTATCCTATGATGCTGCCCCACTAGCTACCTGAGCTAGTACTTCCAAATAAACATGTTGCATTATAACCCGGCATTGTGTGATTTTTAACTTTGTCCACTCCAGTTCAAAGCTGGCACCTCCACATTAAGGAATTTAGTGATCAGGAAGGGGCAAAACCTCGGAGAGATTTCAAGACATGGGCAAGAATGAGACAGGAGGAGTAAGAACAAATGTGAATCAATGACTAGAAAAGTATGCTTATATCCTATTCTAGTTGCCAATCTCAAAAAAAAACTATGGTTTGTTTTAAAGCTGCAGTTTTTATTTCTGTTTACACTTCCAAACAAAATTCCAGTAATGTTCTTTGCCAATGATGAATGATTCAAAAACTAAAAGCACCCTTCCACTTGAAACCAGAATCTGAGGTGTTTCTCAAGAACAAAAGATCTCCTCGAATACACTGCAACTAAAGTTTCGGGCACAACACAGCAACAACAGATTTGTAATGTACTCAATGAATGTGACAAGAGCAGGAAGACACAAGTGTAAAGTAATGGAGGCACTGGGGTACAAAAGGAATCAATTTGCTTACAGGAGCTAAAAACAAATCATGGTAATATTATTCCCCCTTTATTAGTGTAATCACATTTTAGACACTAGGGTAACAGCTTAGCATCAGTTGTTTACAGAAAACGACTTATTGCAAGTTAACACCACGGTACAAAGGAAACATAGAAAAAAACCCCTAGGTATAAACCCTAACCATAAGATTGTAGATCTTTGAGTGACATTTAATTTCACCATCCTGTTTGCTTTAAATCAGAAAACTTTTTTTTTTAAAAACTACACCCTTGGGATTTGTATTGCAGCAAAAATAATGCTAACTCCCATAAACAAAAAAAAGCTGATCCATCATATCAGATAACAATATTTTTTAAACAGCCCCAATGCATTTTATGTTGACTTAAGTCTATGCTACATATCAAAATCATTTCAATTCTTCACTACACTCCTACAACTCACAAGGCCAAGTATTTACCATAAGCAGTGATATCTGCTGGTTGAAGGTGGTTATGAAAGTATGATTTTATTTTGCTTGCAAATCAAAGTTCAGAGACAAAATGTTTTTCTTAATCTAAGCACTAAATGTGGGTTTAGACAAATGATGGTTAATGTTGTGTGATGCAAAAAACAGTATTATTAATGAATGGTCATGTATTAATATTTTGATACACTGTGATTAGTTACTAAGTAATCCACTGAAATTATTGAAAGCCATTTCATATATTATTCAGCTATATCATCTCATCCCTTCCTGCTCTTGTCACATTCATTGAGTACATTACAAATCTGTTGTTGCTGTGTTGTGCCCGAAACTTTAGTTGCAGTGTATTCGAGGAGATCTTTTGTTCTTGAGAAACACCTCAGATTCTGGTTTCAAGTGGAAGGGTGCTTTTAGTTTTTGAATCATTCATCATTGGTAAAGAACATTACTGGAGTTTTGTTTGGAATTATGATTTGTCTCCATGTGTATATTCATAAATCAATGTACTTTCCCAAATATTTTTGTCCAAAATTAGGACATTGCCCATTTTTAAAACTGTTTGGAGTAACCACATGCTGAATTTAAAGTGTGCGAAGGATAGTATTCCAGTTCTGAAACAATACGCTTCACTTTCCTCAAATGTGATTTCCTCTTTTCTTCTCTCCACAGATGTTGCCAGACAGAACAATCTTCTGATTTTTATTTGCTTCAGTTTTGCATGAATGATTATACAAATAAATAAACGTATATTTTAAGTTCCAGTAGATGTACAACTGTACATGAAAGTGGACACAATCATGCTCATGCCCAGACATGACACTAGAATACCAGTTTTTCAAGAAATAGAAACTCTTAACACTTTTGACAGGCTGAAATTTTACTTCATTATAATTCCTGCCGCCTAAGCTAGTGCCATCCTTTACACGGGACTGGGAATGAGGTTCGTTTAAAATGGATCAATCACGAAATGGCTATCAGGGGACAAAAGAATAAAAGGGTACAAGAAATACTGAAGCAAAGCATCTCTAGCTCAAAGCAGTGTGTGGATCTATTACTCTAAATGTAATGTTCCACATACATTCGTTGGATACAAATACTAGACCAACACCTGTCAGCAAGACAAGAAAAGTCCATCCTCCCGGGAGGATGGTTAGCTATCGCAAATGATTAAGTGTCGGGGGCATGTGTTAACTACAAGGTCGCAACTTTGATTTAGTTCTTTTACCACTGTTCCTGCATACTGTAAATGGATTTGACCTACCAGCAGGTAGGGGGCGGGCGGTTAGCGCAGGACTCTCTACACGTGTTCCAATATCTGCTCAATGATTTCCTTCACATTTATAGCCAGACAAGAAAGGATCCCTCAGCTTTTGGGCAAAACGACATAAAAGGAAGGGACGGGGGGGGGGGCTTTTTTTCGAAAAATGTTTTACACGCTCCCCACGGGAGACTCCCATTCCAAGACAAAAGACCGGTGGTTTTAACCCAGAAATAAACCTCCTGACTGTGGACACAAAAGGAGCCGAAATAAAGCAACGAAATAATCGCCCGAGGAGCAGGCGGTCGAATTGGGGTCGAGAGAAGTATTTACAGGCGACTTCCCTCCCCCCCCCCCATCCCTTCGTGGATACCCGGAGGGTGGCAGCATTTAAACCAACACGTTTTCGCTTTGTTTGGAAAATATACTTCAACAGGGATATGGGGCGCGAACACAAATGTGAGGAAGGGGAAACAGTGAAGAACGAACGTTTTTTCCCCTTTTCTCTCCCCCCCGGAAGTCCTTCTGGGAAGCATCACTCACCAATTTTCTTGCATCCATTGAATAGCTTCCCTCTCATTGAACTGCCTCTCGAATTCATATTCCTGCAGTGCCAGCACTGACATACTTCCAGTGTTAGAGCTCAGTTCGCCGTTCTCTCCGGTGCTGAGGAACTTGTCCCTGTCTCTTTTGGGTCTGATTGACGGCCCGCCTGGACATTGCACGCGCGCTCCCAACGGCCGCCCCGTCTCGTCTCGCCTCGCCTCGCCCCACCCCCGGCGCTCTCCCGTACCGCCCGCCTCCCGGCCCGGCCCGGCCCCGCCCCACACCGCCTGTCACTGAAGCTCTGGCTCGGGCTCCGCGTGGTCCTATCTGCCCCCTGGACTCTACGTTTCCCCTCAGGTAAAGTCGCTATACCCACACTGTGACGGCAGGGACTCACTCTTCGAAAGAGAGATGACTGCTGGTGGGTGTTTAACCCCGAAGGTCGCAAGATTATGGACAACATTGGTTACCTCAGCCTCTGCATTGCAAACCAGCCGTCTGGCCAACTCAGTTTTAACCGACCGACTGCTGCACCAGACTGCAGCGGTAGTACCCCTATCCCTGAGCCAGCAAGTCTGGATTCAAGTCCCACCTGCTCCACCATGCAAAGTTTGAGTTATAAAGATGGGCTGGAACTTTTTTACCTGGAGCGTAGGAAGTTAAGAGGTGACCTGATAGAAGTTCATGAAATAATGAGATGTATAGATAGAGTTGATGGGTGGTTGTATTTTCCCCAAGGTGGGGAATTTCAAGATTTAAGGTGACGGGCGAGAGATTTAAAAAAGACATGAGGTAGTTTTTTTACATAGAAGGTGATTTGAGTGTGGAATGAACCTCCTAGTTAAGTGGTGGATGTGGGTAAGACTACAACGTTTAAAATACATTTGGATGGATATATGAATAGGAAAGGTTTGGAGGGATATAGGCCAGGAGTAGGAGGTGGGGCTAGTTTAGGATTATGTTTGGCATGGACTGGTTAGATCGAAGAGTCTGTTTCCATTCTGTATGACTCTGAGTGTGCAATAACCCCTCTGAACAGATTATCAGTAACTCCTAATCGACCACCAGCAGCACACCAAATGCAAACAAAGATGGATTTCTCCTCTGCCCCCACCCCCACCAAGATTTTAATGTTCTTTTACCTAAATTACTTAAGCGAAATATTGCAGATGCTGAAACTCTGAAATAATAACTAAGTGTGACACTTGAGCAGCTGGTTTTGCTTAAATGACTTTCTTTTTAAAAGTACTACCCAATTGTTTTCTTTTCTCCACTTCACTCTTTTTCTTTAATTTAAAAATACAATGAATAGTCACAAACTTTCTGCTATGTACTTCATTTGAAGGATTGGATTTTTTTTACTCAGAGTGACAGAACCACTGTCTTTTTTTTCTTTTTTTTTCCTTTTTACCCCCACACTACCGCCTAACTGTGGTAATGCTTATTTTTTCCCCAGCACCCATGTTGTGTGTGTGCAGGTGTGAGACACAGTGAAAGACACAAGGTGCGCGAATCTTTATTCAAATTTCCACCATCAGGAAGAAAGGAAACACCCGAGTGGCCTGTGACAAGCAGTGCCCTTCACCTCAAAGGGCAATGCTGTGTGATAGGATTGGGATTATATTCTTTTTGTGCAGGTGTGAGACACAGTGAGAGACACAAGGTGCACAAATCTTTATTCAATTTCCACCACCAGGAAGATAGGAAAGACACCCGAGTGGCAAGTGACAAGAAGTGCCCTTCACAAAAGGGCAATGCTGTGTGAAGGGGAGGGCAGGGATTAAATCAAAATAGAGTTGGAGGGGGAAATAATGCACTCCACTCCCCGCGGGGCCCACCTCTCCCTGAACAACTCCAGGGTGTTGGTGGACACCGCGTGCTCCTTCTCCAAGGACACCCGGGCTCTAACGTAACCACGGAAGAGGGGCAGGCAGTCGGCCCTAATGACCCCCTCCACGGCCCGCTGCCTCGACCTGTTTATGGCCAGTTTGGCCAGGCCCAGGAGCAGACTCACGAGGAGGTCTTCAGATCTGCCCTCCCTCCTCCTTACCGGGTGCCCGAAGATCAGGAGCATGGGGCTGAAGTGCAACCAAAAGCAGAGAAGGAGATTTTTAAGAAAGTCAAAAACGGAATGCAAACACCCAATATACACATGGTCCACGGACTCCACAGCACCACAGAACAAGCAGTTGGGTTGGGAGTCCGTGAACCACCGCAAATCTGCGGTTGCAGGGGACTGCTGCATGCAGCACCCTCCACCCCAGATCCCCGAGAGAAAGGGGGAGGACTCCCGTGTAGAGAGCCCTCCACTGGGGATCCCCACCGCCCGGTGGCAAATGGGCATGCCAGGCGTGTCCGGACGGTGGATGAGGGAGAAGAGTTGGACGGTGTGCAGCAGCAGTCTATACAGGGCCCGCCTTTTTACCCCCGAAAGGGAACAAAATTAAAATTCCGGAGGCGGCTCAGGTTGTGGGGCACAGGCTCCCGCGGGAAGTACGGGACCTTGGGGCCAATGTGAAATTCTGTCCGGGCTGGGGTGAGCGCGGACGGGATCCCACCGCACACCTGAGCGTCCTCCAACTGGTGCACTACGTCGGGTCCGAGCACCGCCGTTGTAAGGTGTCGGATGGCGATGGCCACGTACCGGACATCTACCGCTGCCCTGCTCGCTATGTCCTGCGGCAGCGTCCAGCTCAGGCCCCCGGCACCCAGCATGTCCCCGACCCTGGTCACCCTCGTCGCCACGGCCCTCCCCTCCAACAGCCACTCGAACCCGCGAGGGATTGGGATTATATATTTTTTTTCTTTTTGTTTCTTTTTTTTTGTGAGACACAGTGAAAGACACAAAGTGCACAAATCTTTATTCAATTTCCACCACCAGGAAGATAGGAAAACACCCGGGTGGCCAGTGACAAACACTGCCCTTCACATCAAAGGGCAGTGCTGTGTGATCAAAAACAGTGAAGGGGAGGGGAGGGACTAAATCAAAATAGAATTGGAGGGAGAAATGATGCACTCCACTCCCTGCAATCCCCTACTTATATCTGTCAGCCAGATTGGCCCAGGTTAACAACCCCAATCAAGGATCTTAATAAGATCCACCTTGTCCCAATCACTACAGACTTGAACCCAGAGTTTCAGCCACAGTGATGATATGCAATACCCAACAAGAACTCTCTGCAGCATAACTTACCTACATGAAGAGAATTAGAGGCTACAGAATTTGAAATTATCCACAAAATTGACTAGCGTCCATCAGAAATGCAGTTTCGCAGACTTATTTCACAAGATTAAGCTAGGTCATTTCTTAACTTATACAACACAATCTGATCTATTTTCATGCTCCAGTATTACTTGCTAGACTACCAATCTTGAAGAGTTTGAGCTGCAGGCTTTTGTTACAGCCCTAAAGAAAAGTGAAATAAGGAGGGAACGAGAATTTGATTAAGAAAGTACAATAATAGGGGAGAACAAAGGTTAAGTTTTAATTTTGAAAAAAAAAAGTTGCCAATAATAATTTTTAGAGCTACAGAGGTACTATCATCATTAGAATTTGCTTCCACATGAATGAACCAACCCTAACATTTTACCTGGCATGTACAATGGTCATGCACAGCAAACCTCTCAGAGATTTTAATGTTGAATCTATTGGTGATAAACCAGTATAGCAAAGTGTGTCAAGGAAATAGCTGACAGCAACTTCTGGATTTCCACACTTAACTGCATAGTTTGGATGCCGGAAGTTGCTAACTAATTTTCTCCAATACAGTAATGAATTCAGGGAGTGTCTTTTTTTTTGCCATTGCAAATCCAGGCCAGTTTTTACATCATTTTTTAAAAAGAAATAACTTCTATTTTGGCCTCAGTGGGCTGGCTGACCTCCTTCTGCTTCTGCATCATTTTATGATTCTGTTTGATTTCATTTCACACACAAGCCACACTTCAAATAGATTGCCTTTTTAAAAAATTGTGAAATATACAAAATGCATAAGAATATAATTAAAAGTAGCTCATAACTCACAAGAAAGTATTGAAAAGCATTAGATCACAACAATTAAGTACAATTCTTACACACCACTGATAAACCTTATTTTAATCTGGATTTGCAAGTCTCAAAACTTTACCTAGATTTTCACATCTCTGCCAGAGAATCATTCAACCAAATGAATTTACAATTGTAAGCACACAAGATGCCCCACCATTTACAGGCATATTTAATTACATTTTTGTGTCATAGTAAGTTATGTTTACTCTGAAAATACTACTATATCAGAACACTGCTCCCACCCTCCCAAATCTTTACAATAATACTTGCACTCTCACGCAAAATATCTTCTCACTGACAGTAAACAAAGGCATTCACTTTTTACTAAGATAGCAAGGAAGATAAATTGAACAAGCCTTAAGCAAGGAGAAAATATGTTTTGATATGTGTTTAAACCATGCTTGTTAACTTCACTGCTTGAATATTGCTCTGCCTGATTACTTTCAAGATTATTGCATGTGGTTGATGCTTCTCATACTGTTTGTTGGTAGCACACATCCATTAGGAACCCAGTATTGCAATATCTAACTCAATTTAAAGCAAATCTGCAAATTTAATGGGGAGGTACAGTCTGACTACTGTTGATGCGGAAATCTTTCTGATTGTCGTGCTTTGGAAGATCTAATAATCATTGACTACAGAAGGGAGAACCCATTCAGGATTCCTGATGTAGTATTGGAGGTGTTTGTAAAGAGTTAGAAAGAAGGAGCAGAAATCCTCAAAAATGAGCTGGATTGGCTGAAACTCTCCATCCACAAAATCATGAGTTAGTAACAAGAGATAGAGGCATATGTTAATGCCTGGAGTGCAGTCCCAGAAACTATATGCAGTTTTGGAAGATGTTAACGACTCACATGAGTGGTCAAGGTCAATGAATGTATCTTCAAATGTCATATCTTACCAACTGCACCATCAATCTTAGGTATTTCTCAATTCACCACAGGCCATCCTTCTCCTATAAACCGTACCGGACGTCTACCGCTGCCCTGCCTGCTATGTCCTGCGGCAGCGTCCAGCCCAGGCCCCCGGCACCCAGCACGTCCCCGACCCTGGTCACCCTCGTCGCCACGGCCCTCCCCTCCGACAGCCACTCGAACCCGCGAGGGATTGGGATTATATTCCCCAGTGGGCTCAAGCTGTTGATTGTTTTCAAAATTGGTTGAGGTTGATTGGTTCTTTTTGAGCGTGGTGGTGCTCCAGGGGATTTGGGAATTAAGCAGGGAGGTAGAGTTCAAATCAAAGATCAGCCTATTATTGAATGGAGAGGAGGCTGTGGGCCCAAAGGCCTTTTCTGCTCTTAGTATTACATTCTTATTACTTATATGATATTAGTTCAGATTTAAATTTAATTAGAATAATAACATTGATATTAATGATGGTTTTATATATAGTGACAAGAGCTATTTTTCCACAAGCCTGTCTGACAGCAAACAATCCTCATGAGAATGCATACTTGAAGACAAATGCACATATAGAATGCCTTCCATTGTCTCAGGAAATCCCAGAATATTTTACATTCACTTGTGTACTTTTGAAGTGTAGTCATTGTTGTAAAAGTTAGAAATAATGTAGCTAACTTGTGTGCAGCAAGGTCTCATAAAGAGCATTATGTTAATCAGTTAATCATTTCTTAACATTGACTGAAGGATAAATATTGGCCAAAATATGTTCTTCAGTTCTTCCAGGAAATAATGTACTGTGATCTAGAGGCTATAGATTTAGTGTTCCCTTGGAAAGCAGTACTGTAGCACATAGCTTGTCAACTCTGGTTGGCTCTGACCCCAGGTGATTTGGCGACAAAACCTCTTGTCAGCAACCTCCCTAGCTGCCAGTCATTGGTCACTTGGCATACCCATCTTCACATTTCACCATCTATCCGATTAGATTAGATTACTTACAGTGTGGAAACAGGCGCTGGCGCTGTGAGGCAGCAGTGCTAACCACTGTGCCACCCACTTATCTAGTCAATCAGAAAGCAAGCATTAGCTGAGTCATTTCAGCAGCAGTCATAATAGTTTTATAACTAATAAAGAGGTGTGGTGAAAATAAAATCAAAACATACTTTTTAGCTTTTTTTTTCCCCCATCGGTCTTCAAGAGGTTAAATAATTTCATGGGTGGCCAAAAAAAAGTGCAATCTGATTGCAATTGGATCAAAACAAAGCAGTTGAATGTTATATCCCTATAAGGAGATTAAGCATTTAAATCATTGTATCCTCCCTAGTCTCAGGTGTTTATTTTAAGAAACATTTTTAAAAATATGGATTCTTTGCCTTCACAATAGTCCCAACACCATCTCTGCCTAATTAGTGTTGTTGGAGCTGCACTCATCTGAGCAAGTGGGGAGTATTCCATCACACTCATGACCTGCACCTTATAGGTGGACAGACTTTGTGGCATCAGGAGGTGAGGGGAATCCTGGCCTTGGACAAAGGCAACCTATTTACAAACATTCCTTATTTATTTGGCACAGCGGCTCATTGGTTAGCACTGCTGCCCCACAGCGCCAGGGACTAGGGTTCAATTCCAGTCTGTGTGAAGTTTGTACATTTTCCTCCAGGTGCTCTGGTTTCCTCCCACAATCCAAAATGTGCAGGTTAGGTGAATTGGCCATGCTAAATTGCCCATAGTGTTCAGGGATGTTAGGTTAGGTGCATTGGTCAGGGGTTAATGTAGAATAATGTGGAATGGGTTTGGGTGGCATAATCTTCGGAGGGCCGGTGTGGACTTGTTGGACCAAAGGGCCTGTTTCCACGTTGTAGGGATTCTATGATTCCCTCCACCATCCACAATTACAATCCATGAATCTGCTTTCTCTGAAGCCACTTTCTTAGTGTTGGGATGTAGCCTCTTAATTCCAAGAACTTTCCTCAAGTAATAATTGTTTTTAAACCTCCTCCCTTTTGCACCTAATTTGTGACTATTCTTGGGAAGCTTTTTATGTCATCTACTTTGTCTTTCCCAAACTAAGCTAGCTTCCATAATGACTTCCATCAATTGGTCAAGCCAAAATCCACCTCCCTTTTAAGAGTTATCATCTCACTTTAACTAGCATAGACTAGCTTGGACTTCCTAGCCTATCATGGCTTTGGATTTGGCTGTATTGCTGGAGTTATAGAGTCATAGAGATGTACAGCATGGAAACCTGTCCATGCCGACCAGATATCCCAATCCAATCTAGTCCCACCTGCCAGCACCCAGCCCATGTCCCTCCAAACCCTTCCTATTCATATACCCATCCAAATGCCTCTTAAATGTTGCAATTGTACCAGCCTCCACCACTTCCTCTGGCAGTTCATTCCATACCCATACCACCCTCTGTGTGAAAAAGTTGCCCCATAGGTCTCTTTTATACCTTTCCCCTCTCACCCTAAACCTATGCCCTCTAGTTCTGGACTCCCCGACCCCAGGGAAAAGTCTTTGCCTGTTTACTCTTCCATGCCCCTCATAATTTTGTAAAGTCCTCAGCTTCCGACACTCCAGGGAAAACAGCCCCAGCCTGTTCAGCCTCTCCCTATAGCTCAAATCCTCCAACCCTGAGTTGGTGGTGCATTTGGTAGAGCATTCACTTACTTTATGATCTCCCTTTCTAAAAATAAAATACTGGTGTAACTCAGGAGCTCTGGCAACATCTAGTGAAACAGTTAATGCTTCAAATTCAATATGACTTTTCTTCGGAACTCCCTAATCTCTGTGCCTGTGTTTGGATACTGTCCGATTGTTTTGCCCCCTTGAATTTTAAAAATACTTGTTACTCTAACTTCACCCTTCCTTGTCATCTTCACCCTCCAACTCCCTGTTCTCCAGTGCACTGAATTTAAAATGCTCACCTTATTTATAGAATCCTTTAAAAGCCTTACTCAATTCTATTATTTTCTTCAAAGCTACATCTGATCCAATGTCCTGTAATGCTTTCCTGTGCATTTTCACTCCCTCATTTGTAAAAGAGCCTTCAGCCACCTCAGCCCTACTTTTGTAACTCTGTTCAAAAACAACTTAATTCTGTTAATCCACACCCTGCATTTAAAAAGCCCTGTAAAGCCTATCTTTTTGATTATCTCTTTTAGTTATTGTTCTAAACCCCTTGACTACCATTATCATTTATATGAAACACCTTGCAAAGCCTTATTATTTTAAGTGCTAAAAGTTGTTAATTTGCTTTTGAAGGTCAGTTCTTGATGGTAACAATTATAATCTAAGTTACAGCATAAGTCCACTGTTATCACATCAATGACTTTTTCATTGTGCAACACTTTCTGTACTATCTTAAGTCTTGGGATACATTTTATCATAGTACAATGCTCACAAGAAGGAATCTTGCTTTTCTTGGTTAAGTGCCAATATCAGTTGCTTCAAGCTTTTCAGGAGGCTTTTTCACTGAAGCTTAGCAAGATTTCTTGCCATATCTTGACAAGATCTATTTCCATCTTATCATGTGTAATTCCCAGAATAACCTGCCACTGAGTGGATGTCCATTGAAAGACCAGCATTCCGTGAGTTCATGGCATCTTTAAAAGGCCACTGTTCATCCAGGCAAGCATTGACAATCCAGCGTTGCCCTTCACCTGCAATGTAATGCTACAGCAACCACAAAGTAATACTGCTCAGAGCACATAATCAGCTGACACTCACTTGCAGATACAACCCACATTCTCTTACCCTTGTTGCTGTTTAGCCACCAGAACCCAGTTTACTCTCATTAGTTATATCCCATCTAAACACCCTCACTGTCAATGCTACAACTTCCTCCAATGCTTCTTGCTGTGCACTAGAGGAACATTGCCTAAAGGCAAGCAATTGAACAATTCAAAACAGGAGCTTTTATTTATTTACAGTTCATAAAAGTGGACAGAAACAAAACAAGTCGAGGTTGCAGTTCAGTCCAACAGTGTAGGTTAAATTCTGGCGGCATGACAAATGACTAGTCTACAGTCCATGATGGTGTGCTGCACCCAGCTCTCATCGATTGGAACCAGGTATCAATTAGCTCCTGTCTGACTTGAAGCATGCAATGCAACTGAGCTTAGCCATGTATGAGGAGAACTTTCTCCTTCTTACAATCTTTATTGTTCTCTGTGGAAGACGGCTCCCCTTCCCCAATTTCATTTTTACCCAGTGTGTCACCTCATTGCCTGCTCCAATTGTGCAGAACACAATACATCAGGATGATGCAGAACACCCTGGCTGGGCTATAATGGAGAGCACCCACCAGATTAGCCCAAGCAGCAGAACTGTGTGTTTGGCAGCTCTGTACTGTGCTCTACCATGGTCCTAGCAACACCGCATGCACCAATGTGGTGAAGTTGCTGCAGGTGCTGAGTAATCAATATATTACCTATGTCAAAGTCCGAGGGGAATAGACCTCACCAAAGTCCATGGCGGCACCAGTCAGTCAGAGGGTCCTGGCATAGTAACTCTGAGGATCCAGGCGACTGGCCACAATGAGGCATCTAGGCGAAAGTGAGTAATGCAGATGCCGGAGATTAGAGCCAAGGGTGTGGTGCTGGAAAAACACAGCCGGTCAGGAAGCATCCAAGGAGCAGGAAAATTGACGTTTCAGGCAAAAGCCCTTCATCAGGAATGAGGCATCTGTTTGGGGTGTTCTCAGTCAAAGGCTCTATGTCTCTGCAATGTGGGCGTGTGGGTACGGTCAGTCTTGTAGTACCATAATGGCCAAACCATGGGGTAGGACTAATGTTATCAGAGACATGCATAGTCATCAGTCAGGGGATCTGGGCAGGTTTCCCATTCAGAACTGTCTGGTTAGGTCACTCAGAAATGTGGGCCACAATCACTCCTTTGTTTTCATCTACAGACCACATGCCAGGATCTGATGGGGTAACCTCCTCTGCCAATTCTTTGGGAAGAGGACTTCTCTTTTTTGTGCAAGCATCCATGTTTTGGAATGCCAGTGCCTATCAGTGTACAGTGGCCTTTTAAATATGATATGGATGTCAAGGATGCCAGACTTTCAGTGGATATCCACTGAGTAGTGAGTTGGTTTGGGAATGGCACATTGTGCAGTGGGGCTGGAATCAGCTATCAGGGAGTCTATAGAGGGGGTGTCAGTAGTTAATGAGGTTTGGTAAGATATGGCAAGAAAATCCATTTAAGCTTTGTGGTGATTAGTCCTTAAAATCTTAATGCAGCTCACACATAGCCAAAAAAAACTTAATATTCAGCCTCTGGTACTTTGCAGAAACAGACGTGATATATTGTGAATGAATGTGAAGCAATCCACTTTATCAGAAATAACACAGTGAGATGATATAATCAAAATGGTATTATTTTGAAATGTGCTCATAAGCAGAGGGACCTTGTGGCGTATTTAAACAATGCAACTAGATAAGTTGTTTAAGAAAACGGATGACTTAGTTTTGTAAATAAGGGCAATGAAAACAAACATAAAGATCGGGTCTTGCAAATCTTTGTTTCAGTCTCAGTTGGGATGTTGTGAACACTCCTGGGTGTCAGGCGTTAAGAAGAATTTCAAGGCCTTTGAGAAAATAGAGAGAAAGTAGGTAAAGTGAACACCCAACAACATGGTAATGGAATATAATGTAAGGAAATGTAAAGATGTCCACTTTGATGGAAAAGTAGTAAAATTGCTTATATATATTAAACAAAACATAAAGTGCTGGAGAAACTCAGCAGACCTGGCAGTGTCTATGGAGAGAAAAACAGAATCATAAAATCCCTACAATGTGGAATCAGGCCATTCAGCCCATCCTGACCCTCCAAAGAGCATTCCATCCAAATGCACCCCTTTACTTTATTCCTGTAACCTTGCATTTCCTATGGCTAATTCACCGAGCCTGCACATTTAGCATAGCCACTCCACCTAAACTGTGTGTCTTTGGATTGTGTTAGGAAACCCACGCTGACATGGAGAGAATGTACAAACTCCACACGGACAGTCTCCTGAGGTAGGATCAAACCCAACTGCTGTGAGGCAGCAGTGCTAGCCACTGTGCCACCTCCATTTTGAAACAGTGACCCTACTTTAGGTCCAGTGACCAGTGATTTCATCCAGTTTTGACAAAGAGTTACTGGACTCAATGTTAACTCTGTTTATCTCTCCACAGGGACTCAAATATGTTTGAAGAAGTACAGTATTACTTATTGTGCAGACTCTTGATGAGACCACATCTGGAGTACTACGTACAGGTGTAGTTTCCTTCATCTAAAGAAGAGCATACTAGTGTTAGAGTGAGTACAATACAATATAGATTAACTAGACTGATTCCTGGAATGAGCTTCCTATGACGAAGGCTAGAGAAGACTAGGTTTATCTTCCCTGCAATCCAGAAGACTGAATGGTAATTTCATTAAAACATGTTAAGTTCCTTAAGAATTTTATAATATTTATGGTTGCAGCATGTTTCTCTAGTCTGGGGAGTGTAGAACTAAAGGTCACAGTCTCAGAAAAAGGCAATGACCATTTAAGATTGTGATAAGGAAAGAATTCTTCATGCAGTGAGCTGTAGATCTTTATAACTCTTACCCCAGAGAGTTGAGGATAATCAGTCATTGAGCATATTGTGGACTGAGATCAGTGAATCTTTGGAGAAAGTGAGGACTGCAACTGCTGGAGAGTCAAAGTCAAAAGGTGGCACTGGAGAAGCACAGCAGGTCAGTCAGCATCTGAGGAGCAGGAGAGTCAACGTTTCAGGCATAAGCTCTTCATCAGTGAATCTTCGCATACCATGGGAATCGAGAGATGTGGTGATGGTGTGGGAAGCTGGAATTGATGTAGAAGATCAGCCATGATCACAATGAATTGTGCAACAGGATTACAGATCCAAATAATCTGCTGTTTTTCTCACCACAGATGCTATTATGTACCAGTTTGATATCAGAGACCTGATATTTTGCTTATGTGAAGAGATTGGAAAGATTAGATTTGTTCTCTAATAGTACAGATGGTCAAACGAAGACTCCTTAGGAGAATTAAAAAGTAGTAAGGGTTTTGATAGTGCAATTATAAAAAAATTGTTTTATCTGGGAAGTAGAGTGCTAACAAGAGGAATAGGACTCACTGATTGCCAAGTTCTGTTGACAGAATACAAAGCTGGAGCTGACCTAGCTTCAACAGGCAGAGGATGTCTGAGGTGCTGTCTTGCTGGCTATGGCCAGCTAAAATGTTGCTGCAAAGAATGTCACCCAACTGAGAACAGCATCTGGTCCCCTAGAATGTCCCCAAACAAAACTGTCTGGTCTTGGTAGTGTCACTGCTCACAATGGCCACTGATCAGACTGCAACTGGAGGGTGAAGATCCCTCAGTATTGCGGTTCAATTGAAGAGGGCTGAGTGTATTTGGAGGAAACTCAAGGCTCTGGCAATGCCAGAGATAGGAAGTAGTCCTTGATTGACAACTTAATTATCTCCATTGTTTCCAATGCTGGCCACATGGCATGGTGACTGGAAGATGCTGGGCTTCAATTCTGTATAAAATGTTTATATAAATGTACAAATGAATTCAAGAACAGATTCCCACTGTTATCAGACTTTTGAATGGACCTCTTTAATGTTAATGTTGATCTCTCTTTCTGTCTCTCTCTACACTTTTCTGGCAGCTGTAACATTGTACACTGCATTCTGTTCTGTTACCCTGATCTGCCTATAAAGCACATCAAACAACAATTTTCACTGTATCTCGGTACATGTGATAGGAATAAATCAAATCAAATCAAATTCACAATGCATTCCCTTGCCACATTCCCTGCCTATTTAGCTCATAGATTTAAAATGATTTGCAAAAAGCTAGACAGGAAATGAGGGGGACAAAAACAGATTTTAAAATCCAGAATGCATTTTCTGAAAGCTTGTGAATTCGATTCCATAGGAACTTTTATCACACAATTGTATATATACTTGAAGAGGACTAATTTGCTATTATGAGGAAAAAGCTGGGGTGTTGTATTAAATTGGCCAGTTCTGTTAAAGAATTAGCACAGGTACGACAGGCAAAATGGCATGCTGTTCTTAGCTTCTAGCATGTTAATATGATAGAGCTGTGTATTTGCAGTCTCTTTCTTTTGCATTTGCAGACATTGGCACATCATGAAGCTGGCAAACAGCTTATCAAGATCTCTCTATGACAAGATTCCCATGCTAAGTGCAGGATGGGGCACAGATGAATCGCATGCTGCCAGGACATAACAACAAACAAGAGGGCCAAGCAATACGTGCCTGACCTTTCCAGTGGACACAACAGCTTTTGAGACATATGGCAGCTACACTTGACTTTTCTCTTTTTTTCTACCAGGAAACTCTGCCAGCAGATGCACTGGAGTTGCCACATTCATCGCCTCACACAGAAAATAGTGTTCTCGGTCTTGGACAGATGGAGCACTTGGCAGGCATGCTGCTTCTATTACTGTTCAGTGTGAGAGAAAACTGGGAAAACTGATATATATTTATACATGAATGTAAATCTATCTGCTTCCTGCATTATTTCATTGATTAAGGTGGTTTGACACATCAGGAGGTTAAAAACAAACTTTCTCTCGGGTTGTGCCCACTCCATTCTTCTTTGGCTGTTCAACATTAATTTTCTTAACATTATTATCTTAATCACTGCTTCCATACCATGAAGAAAATTGAAGTAAAAAATATACCTATTCATATTCAGTTTTGTTGTTATTGCATTCTTCAAAGTTTATCTACTCATTGCTAGTACAGAGCTACAAGTCAAAGGAGATTCTATAAATGTCACTACCCATGAAAGAATGGGTAGCATTCAGAATATTAACAGCTACTTACTTGGAGTATGTGGAATTTGTCAAGGCTGTCCATGGGGGTGGGGGGAGGGAGGGGAGAGCACGTGGTGAGAGTACTGGATGGGCTTCATGTGCTTCTGAATTGATATCAGTCTCGAATGAAAAATTTGTTTGCATGGATTAGGAATGTGAAAAATTGTTTTATTTGATACACAAATTTGAAATGAAATGACAACAGATTTGTGTCTGAAACCAAAGTATGTGTGAGGAAAACAATAATAGTTTTCTTTGAAAATGTCAGTCTTTCCTCTCAAATGCACATAAAAGAAAGAGCAGAGAGGATTTTCAGATGTCATGGTTAACAATCATTTCTTAATCAACAATTAAAGCAGATAATCTGATCATGAATTCAATTGGACTTTGTGGAAACATGCTAAGTACAAATTATCTATTATCAATCAAAGTAGTACATAGCAGGCAGGGTAGCGGTAGACGTCCAGTACGTGGCCACCGCCATCCGACGCCTTAAAACGGCGGTGCTCGGACCCGACGTAGTGCACCAGTTGGAGGACGCTCAGGTGTGCGGTGAGATCCCGTCCGCGCTCACCCCAGCCCGGCCGGAATATCACATTGGCCCCAAGGTCCCATACTTCCCGCGGGAGCCTGTGCCCCACAACCTGAGCCGCCTCCGAGACTTTAATTTTGTTTTGTTTAGGGAGGTGAAGAGAAAGGCCCTGTATCGACTGCTGCTGCACACCATCCACCTCTTCTCCCTCATCCACCGTCCGGACACGCCTTGGCGTCCCCATTTGCCACCGGGCGGTGGGGATCCCCAGTGGAGGGCTCTCTACGCGGGAGTCCTCCCCCTTTCTCTCGGGGATCTGGGGTGGAGGGTGCTGCACGCAGCAGCCCCCTGCAACCGCAGATTACGGTGGTTCACGGACTCCCAGCCCAACTGCTTGTTCTGTGGCGCTGTGGAGTCCGTGGACCACGTATATATTGGGTGTGGGGCGTTTGCACTCCCTTTTTGATTTTCTGAAAAACCTTCTCCTCTGCTTTTGGCTGCACTTCAGTCCCACGCTCCTGATCTTTGGGCACCCGGTACGGAGGAAGGAGGGCAGGTCTGAAGACCCCCTCGTGGGTCTGCTCCTGGGCCTGGCCAAACTGGCCATCAACAGGTCCAGGCAGCGGGCCGTGGAGGGGGTCGTTAGGGCCGACTGCCTGCCCCTCTTCCGCGGTTACGTTAGAGCCCGGGTGTCCTTGGAGAAGGAGCACGCGGCGTCGACCAACACCCTGGAGTTGTTCAGGGAGAGGTGGGCGCCGCAGGGAGTGGAGTGCATCATTTCTCCCTCCAACTCTATTTTGATTTAGTCCCTACCCTCCCCTTCACTGTTTTTGATCACACAGCACTGCCCTTTGATGTGAAGGGCAGTGTTTGTCACTGGCCACTCGGGTGTTTTCCTATCTTCCTGGTGGTGGAATTTGAATAAAGATTCGTGCACTTTGTGTCTTTCACTGTGTCTCAAAAAAAAAGAAAAAAAATAAACAGGAGTGTCGTTACGTTAGAGCCCTGGTGTCCTTGGAGAAAAAAAGAGAATCAATCAAAGTAGTTCGATCACCATGCTCAGACATTTTCTTGGACATTTCCAGAGCACTTGGAATTTGAACCCCTTGATTCAGAGGTAAGGATACTACTGCTGTGCCACAAGAGTCACAACCTGCGCAGGTTGATTTAGAAAATATCTGGATGTCTTATGATGAACCTTGGAACAGATTGACTGACTGAACGAACAAAAAATATTGAGGAAACCGATCTTTTTTTAGATCATTTGCTTGTATATGTTGAAAACAAGCTAGATCTGAATATGTTAGAATATTTGGCTTTTCTTTACTCTGACATCTAGATCTTTGAATATGACATCTAGAAGTCTGTTTTATATTCAGAACCCAGGCTAGCATTGGTTTAAACATTTTACTCTTTTATTAACATTAATTTTACTATACTCTTCTGAAAGAACAACAAAAGCAAAACATTGAACAGTCAACAAATGTGTTTATAGGAGAAAACAGCCACAATAGGAATTAGAGAAGAGTTAGAGCCAGTGGTTGCAAGTTTGTAGGATGAATAAAAGACCAAAGACATAGGGTTTGAACAGGAATTAGTTAGAGAGGTGCTTTGAAGAAAATGGAAACAATCCTTGAAGGAAGGAAGCCATGGATGAGTTTTAGGAGTAATGGAACTACGAGCAATTGTTCATAACCTCTCAAGGATTCTGTCCGAGCATCAGAAAGACAATTATGCAAGGAAATAGTGCATCATTGCAGAACATGATTACTAGTGTTCAGGAGTTCACTTTACTGTTCCACTGCCATGCACAAGTTCTTTCAGAAATTGAAGGTTAAAACAGATGAATATGTAGCTGGAAAGATGGTTTAGGAGATTTAGATTCCTGGGGCTGGCTTGACTGATTTATTTATTGAAGTACAATGAAAAGCTTTGTTTTCCCTGCAATATAGGCAGATCATTGAAAGGAAGAATGTCCAGATGAAACAGATATAGAGGCATAAAGGTTACATTGCTTATTGAGGTTAGAGAGTCCATTCATCAGTCTAGTAACTGCCAGAAAGAAGCTATTCCTGAACCTGCTGGTCGGTGTATTGAGGCTTCTGTATTTTCTGCCTGATGTAAAAGGTTGTAGGAGATCATTTCTGGGGTGCAACGGGTCTTTGATGGCAGCCTTTCCACGACAGTGAGCTATGTAGATGGAGTCCAGGGATGGGTTTCCTTGATGGTCTGGGCTGTGTAGCTTCGTATGGTCCTCACAGGGCAGTTGCCACACCAGGTCGTTACACAGCTGGACAGTATACATCTAGGGAAAATGATCCCTGGATGGGTTGCATATGAACAGAGCTGGGACTGAGTTCTTTGTGGAGCATTTTGCTAGTCCTGTTGGGAGGCCTTTTAATCAACTTGGCAGGAGTATGGGAGCTAAGGGAGAATATTGAGGAAGAATACCAGGGTTCACAAGTTAATAAATGAGGTTGGAGTAAAGAAGAAAATAATGAAGGCAAAATCAGGCTTACTATGTTTGTGAATGTATGGCATATAATAAATAAGAGGAGAAAGTGAGGTCTGCAGATGCTGGAGATCAGAGCTGAGAATGTGTTGCTGGAAAAGCGCAGCAGGTCAGGCAGCATCCAGGGAACAGGAGAATCGACGTTTCGGGCACAAGCCCTTCTTCAGGCTTCTTCAGGAATATAATAAATAAGATCCAATTAAGATACCGGTTACCATGTAATAGAGATCTCTGCACTGCTAAAGAAAAAGAATGTCTCAAAGGATTCAAGGACAGAATCAATTTGGCTATAACACAGAAACAAAAAGCGCTTACATTGCTCAGTGTAGTCTACACACCACCCAAATATTGAGAAAGTGAAAATGATTTAAAGGAACAAATCCTTCGGGAACTTAGAGAGATGTCGATTGAATGAGTAGTTAAAAGTGGGGAATTTAATTATCAACAGTGTGGAAACAGGCCCTTCTGCCCAACAAGTCCACACCAACCCGCCGAAGCGTAACCCACCCAGACCCATTCCCCTACGTTTACCCCTTCACCTAACACTATGGGTAATTTAGCCTGGCCAATTCACCTGACCTGCACGTTTTTGGCTTGTGGGAGGAAACCGGAGCACTCGGAGGAAACCCATGCAGACACGGAGAATGTGCAAACTCCACACAGAGAGTCGCCTGAGGCAGGAATTGAACCTGGGTCTCTGGTGCTGTGAGGCAGCAGTGCTAACCACCAGTGCTAACCCGTGTGTTCCTAAATTGCATTAGGGTGAATTTCCACAGCCATTTGTGTCCAGTCTAACAAGAAAAGTGGTCACTGTATCCTAAGGTTTAAGATGATGGTAAGCAATGACAATGGTCAGTCCAGAGTTAGAAAAATCTCTTGGTAAAGAGTCAACTTCAGTGAGGCAAGAACTGAGCTGGACTGGAAGGACTGAAACTTAAGATTATTGAAGGGGAATCTGAAAATGAGCGGAGGTACCTTCAAAGAGGAGATGATTTGGGTACAGTTAATGCATATTATTTCAAAAGGAAAAGGTTGGACAAACATATGAAAGCTCCCTGCTTCGCAAAGGAAGTAAAAATTTAAGATAAATAAGAAAAGGTGTTCTTGTGACAACTACTGGTAAAATGTAGAATTGAGACCCAAGAAAAATACAGAAGCTTCTGAGTGAAGGTGAAGAAGTAAATCAGAGGGAAAGAAGAATTCTTGAAAAGATTTGCAACCAACAGAAAAAGGAATCCCAGCATCCTCCAAGGGCATATCAATAATAGCAGTGAAAGGAGGAGTAGGGATGAGAATGGGGATTTATATTTGGAGATAGGAGCTTGGCATTAAGTGGATAATTTTCAACTGGTTTTATTAAGGAAAGAGGTGTTACACAAGCCCTGGTGACATGAGAAGAATCTCTCTCACTAGAAGGATTCAAAACCAATAAGACCAAAGTGTTAGATAGACTGTTGGTACTTGAATTTAGCAAGGCACAGGCATGAGATGCATCTGAGGGCATTGAAGGAAGTGAAAGTGGAAATGGAAAGGACACTGCCGCTAATCTTTGAAGTTAAAAACCACACAACACCAAGTTTTACTCCAAGCTTTCGGAGTGCTGGTATGGCAGAATCATCAGACACAGAATTTATATTAAAAGATCAAAGTATCATGCGACATATTGAACAAACCTAGATTCCTGTTAAGTATTTAAACACTTAAGAATGGGGTTGCAGGTTTCTATTAATTATTATGTAAATCCTAGAATTTCTTTCAAGTCACAGTCCTGAAATAACTTAAAGTTTTATAAAAGAAAGGTGACATCTCAGCTCTGACAACGCATTAGAGAAATGGGATTAGATTCTGTCTGTATCCCACCTTTGAGTCTGTCGCATGGACTGGCTGCCTACAGATTGTCCGCTTTTTAAATGTTCAAATAATTTTGTTCACCCCAGTCCAACACCAGCACTTCCACATCATAATCTTTGAGTCATCCCTTGACCCAAAGGAGATGCCACAAGAGATATCACTGCCTTGTTCAACAATAGGTTGTAAGGATAAACCCAGCAATTATAGACCAGTCAGTATAACTCTGATGAAAAAGCTCCGAGAAACAGTTCTTCAGGATAGATTTACAAGTTACGTGGGAAAAGGTGAGTTGATTAGAAAGATTCAGTATAGATTTCCAAAAGGAAAATTGTGTTGAATTAACTTAGTGGAGTTTTTTTTTAAAAGAGGTAATAGGAAGGGTTGATGAAGGTAATACTGTTGTTGTGATGTATGTGAAATTCCAGATGGTGATCAATGTCTTGTACCACAACACCCTGGTGAGAAAAATTAGATCTCATGGAATAAAAAGGACAGTAAGCAATATGGATACAAGATTGGCTGCCCAATTGAAACAGTAGCTGTTATGGACTGGAGAAACGTTTGTAGTGGTCAAGGTTCAGCAATTGGATGCTTGATTTCAAGATCTAGAAAATTAACATATTTTGTGATGTGCAGGGAGTTTCAAATTCTGCAGATGAAACAAAACATGAGATTCACCACCTGCCCCCCCCCTTCATCTTCCCTCCTTGTGTTCTTATTCCTACACCCCTTTGATCATTTTTCAGCCTCACACCATTTCTGTTTACCTCCTTTTATATAACTGCTATTGTTTCCAATTTTATACCCTTCCTATCAGGCTTTGCAAATTGTCATGCTGTTGAGGCCAGAGGGAACTTCCTGTCCCAACCAATGTTCTACAAAATCCTCCATTCAATCTTGAATTGCCAACTTTGACTGTAATTATTCTCTCAGGGAACCAGTGCAATGAATCCCATTCACAGACTTGGCATTCCCATTTTCACCATGACACCATCAGCTGGTCCCTGATAAAGCCATTGACCAATGATGCTCAAGGCTCCAGGACTGACTGTGGTATACTCGTGGTCTGGGAGAAAGTGAGGGCTACAGATGCTGGAGATCCGGAGTCAAAACGTGTGTGCTGGAAAAGCACAGTAGGTCAGGCAGCATCCGAGGAGTAGGACAACTGATATTTTGGCATAAGCCCTTCATCACGTTCCTGAGAAAAGGCTTATGCCTGAAATGTTGACTCTCCTGCTCCTCGGATGCTGCCTGACCTAATGTGCTTTTCCAGCACCACTCATACCCCTGGCCTGACTCATCAGGTCAGTCTTGATTGAGTATAGCCAAGTCCTTTTGCTTTATGTCTCCACAGTTCCTGACTGTACCTATAGTCCTCTGGTCGCAGCTTCTCTTTTTTTTTAAATTAATTCATAGGATGATGGTGCCTCTGACTAGATCAGTATTTATTGCCCATCCCAGAAGGTGCTAAGAGTTACCACGTTGTTGTGGGTCTGGGGTCACAGGTAGGCCGGACTAGGTAAGGCTGGCAGTTTCCTTTCCTAAAGGATATCAGTAAATTAGATGAGGTTCCCTGCAGATTAACCGTGGCCTAACCCTGGCTCAATCCAAGGACACAGATCCCTGGACTCTAGTGGGATCAATCACCTGAATATCCATGGTCAATCCCCTGGACTGGGATTGGCTGAGCCCCTTGATGGAGGCTGATAATCCTTCATTTATGGTGGACCACTCGATCCCACTATTGACTGGTGAGCTGCTGGCACATAATGTAGGTGTGACTTTGACATTGGCCTAGCACAGTGCTGTACAGCACTGTGTTCAGCCCCTTGACTGTTCATTGTTGCAAACCATGAGAAACTGTCTGCCTCTCCCTCAGCAATACAAAGCAATGCAAGCCACAGAGGCTAGCACCTAGGACTGATTTGCCTATGTGCTAAAGAGTAATGAAAGGCAGAGAGGCTAACTGAATGAGCACTAAAAAAAGCAAGCTGAGGTCCAAAAGCGTCATCCCATGTGGATGCTTTAGATGCATGTTTGTCCCTGCCTACAAAGTGAAACATGTTAGTCTGTCTTGACTGAGTTCCAAAGTGAAGTCCCGAAGGACTGAAGTGGAGTCTGAGGTAATTCGAAAGCAGCTATGATGATACTGTGAGACCAATAGTTTGTTGATTCGATTGAAGAGGGTGGTATCCGTGCTGCATACAGGAAAATATTAGTGACAATTGAGAGTCGTGTGAAGGTCCAGAGAAATGAGTGACAAGCTACAGCCCTCCAGTAACTACTTTGAAGTTCTTGGCAGAAATTGGCATTGTCTAGCTTCTCAGAAGTGAGAGCTGCCTAGAAATGCAGCTAGAGTTTAGCTAATAATGAGGTACAAATATATGGCAATAACACGGTCATTGCACATAAGTGAAATCAAGCACTTGCTGTTTAAACACGGTTGCTCAGTGGTTAGCACTGCTGCCTCACAGTGCCAGTGTGCAGCTTTCAGTTCTCTCAGTGCCTCTATAAAATCAGTACTTCCCTGTGAGTGGAGAGAGCAAATTAGTTCACCTTTATGGTGTGGAAACTTCATTGCACCACAACAAACTAAATTTTCTTTTTGACTGTCAAATTTTCATTATTGTAAAATTGATCTTTGTCACATACTGGCAAGTCCAGATACGGAGGCCAAATACCAGGAGGCACCCCTCATTTTGGTGAACAGTATGGCCCAGAGCTGCATATCACCAGTGGCAGTTCCATGGAGACCGTTATCAAAGGCATGGGCATTCTAGCTCAAAAGCAATTGCATAAGATTGGGGGAAGTCATGCCCTGGCAACTAAGCCCCGGTGATAAGCATTAGGAGATGTCATTAAGCGTTGCTACAACCGACAAACACTAAGATATCACTTGGCTGGTGGTGAGAAGAACGTTACCTGGTGAGATCCCGTTTGTACATTCAGTCTGTCTGTGCTATCATACACTGTCCTCTGTGGCTGCGAGGGGTGTAGAAAATGTCACAGATCTCCTGCTGGAATGCTCCTTTGCAAAGTAAGTTTGGAGGAAAGATGCAGTGGTTTTTGTTGAGGTACATCTTGAGCAGCTCCGTGACACAGGACCCTTTGCTCTATGGTCTGTTTCCCAGGATGTGCATCAAGGCAAACATCGACTGCTACTGGAGGACCATCAACTCTTTGGTCTGCCTGAAACTTGGTTTTCCAGAGAAATTAGTTCACTCCAACCTACTGGTTCAGACTGGACATAACAAGGTCCAAGACTACATGCTGATGGAGGCACTAAAGCGTGGGGCAGCTGCTGCCAAGACGCAGTGGGGTAAGACCACCATCTTTCTGCCGAAGCTAAACAGAGGCCTGTTCGGTTATCAGACTGTTCTGAGTGCCACAAATATATTTAAGTATAACCTTGTACAATTAAAGAATGCCTTTGGCTTTGTTTGCTGGATAGAGTTCAACTCCAATGTTTGCTTGTTTCTTCATATGCAACTGTACAGAACTGAACTGCAATTACGATGTTTTTCATGAATAAAGTGTGTTTTTTGAAATTAAAATAAGTATAACATTGTTTCAAAATAAATATAAATAATAAAATTTTTAAAAAGTAAGAAATGCCTTTGGCCTTTGCAACTGCAGGGAATGTCAATTCCAAGGTTTGCTTTTCTTGATATGCAAAGTCAACTGAACTAAACTGCTGTGATGACGATGAATGTACGTAGAGTCTTTTTTATGAATAAAGTATATTTTGAAATTTAAAGAAAAAGGCCATTCGTTCTTCTAAGTACTTTTGGCCAAAGTACAATGGGAGTCTGTTCAGTTATTGGACCCTCCCGGTGCTTCAAATACAGTAGTGCCTCGACATACGAACAACCCCGTTCACGAACAAATCGGTATACGAACAGGATTGTACGTAATATTTTGCTTCAACGTATGTACGAAATTCTAGGTATGAACGCAAAAAGCCAGTGTGCAACCACGTAGTTTCATTGTTCTGCTTTGCTATGCGCTTGTTGAACACAAAAGCTCTCGGGCCCCGTGTAATCTCATTCAGTTCGTCTTTGGCGCACACGCCAGTGAACAGCAGACCAAGCATTCTTACGCTATCCGAACAATGGGAAAAATTGATTCAGTTCACGAACTTTTTGGTTTGCGAACCGGGTCCCAGAACAGATTAAGTTCGTAAATCAAGGCGCTACAGTATATGTAAATAGTATCCAGTGTAAGTAAGAAATCCCTTGGTTTGTTTGTTCTCCATCTGTGAAAACTGTACAGAATGGAGCTGTTCTGGTGACTATGTATGTGTATAAAGAGTTTTTTACGAATAAAGCATATTTCGAAATTAAAATAAATTGCTTGCATCCTTTTGTGAACTATTGAGGAGCCCCTGCTTGGGGCAGGCAGTGCTGTTTGAGGACATTGTGTCTCCCAGATCCTACCCACTGGAAGGGTATGGAGTCTTCCTCCATAGGGGTGAGACATTCTGGTATGAGTAAAAGGTCAAAAAGTGGCTCTTCATTAGCCACTTTAGTGGCTAAATAGCTTCCAGGTGGATAGTCAAGTTTCCAAATTTCCCTGTGATGGCAATTTATAGCATGGCATCAGGAAGGCTTTGGATACCCCTGCCAATGCATGCCCCCACAATTTTACCAGCTCTCTCTCACCTCTTGGCTTATTGCCAATAGACCAGGAAAATTCAACATGCAGTTTTTTTTCTGATTTGTGAGTTTCAAGAGTTAGCCCTCAAGGAGAGCTGAAAAGTAGATTTTAGAAATCTTTACACTGCTCTGCACTACTAGAACCAGTGTTGCTACATTTTAGTTTTAATTCTCAGCAAATAATTCCTTTCGTAAAGAATGCAGCCTCACCCAATCTGAACTCACCATTAGCTCGATTGAAAAAATGTGTTCCGCCCTTTCAGCAAATCACACTGCCATCACATTCTTTTTGGATAACTGCAAAACCTGAAAGGTAGGTTCCGCCTCTCCTCTCCTATCAAAATGATCCGAGCTGATCCCTGTGTGGTTTTCCAGCTGGATATGAGGTCCAATGCTTCTGTAACACCAAACTGAAATGGGATCTGTCCTGAACATTGTGTGGCATTCCGTGTATTGAGTTTGGTAGTGGGGATTCATTACATTCTCATTATTATGGTTGATTAATCCAACGTTTTGCTGAATCCATCACTAAGAATGTGAGCATGAGAGGGGTGACTACGCAAGGCAGTGGAGGCCTGCAGGTCAGTCTCCCTGTAAGTGGATGACATTGCTGTTTTCTGCTTAGATCCACTGTCAGTGCACAGTCTCATGGGCATCTGTCACCAGTTCAAACTAGCATTGGAAGCCAAGGTAAATCAAGGCAAGAGTGAGGCCCAGTGCTTCAGGAACTGGGCTGACTGATCCTTTATTCCCCTTCACTGTCAGGACAGATTATCTGAACGTGCTGGAACTATGGTTTGGAGGGACACGGGCATGTGCAAAGTATTGGGAGGAGCGCCTCGCCAAGGTGAGGCAGAAACTGGCCTTGTGGGAGCACTGCTGTCCCTCCATTGCAGATAAAAACCTGGTCATCAGGTGTGAGGTACTCTTAGTTGTTGTATGTGGTGCAGGTCTGGCCCATTCCCTGAGCCTCCACCCAAGCCACCTTTACTTCATCTGTCCACAGGGATTCCAAGTTCTACATGAGGATGGGAAGGACATATTCAACACCACTGTCGTCTTGATGGCCACCTTTGTGTGCGGCTGCATCAAGCTGTGTGTAGATCTTCGGTACACAAACACCAAGTGTCACTACATACTGAGGTTCTACCTGTCCCCGGTGTTATGGAGGATGGGACTGGCCTCGTTGCCACGGAACGCTCCAAGTAGTTGAACCATTTTGTATTACCTGTCCTTCGAGGAGAAATTTGCAAAGATAGAAACCTTTGACCATAAGTCTATCAGGAAGTGGTAAGCACTTAGCGTCCTCGAGACCCTGTGGGGGGGAAGAGAGGGTGGATCCTGTCATGTGCTTCCCTGATCAGACTGTCAAAGTCAATTGGTAGAATGCCTCATCACCAGAACTTTCCACCAAGCACCAAGACATTACTTAGTTGGTGGTGAGAAGGGCACTACCTGTCAGATTCTTCATGTACACCCAGTCTCTATGCTTCACCTCACATTGCAACTGCAGCAGCTGTGGGGTGGGGTGGATGAAACCCTCCCATCCCCACTTCTGGAATGTGCCTTTGCAAAGAAGTTCTGAAGAGACATGCAGTTGTTTTTGTCAAGGTTCATCTTGAGCAGCTCCGTAATGCAGAGCTCTGTTCCCAATGGGCTGTTATGCGGGACGCACACTAAGTCAAACATCGACTGCACTGGAGGGCCATCAACTTGGTGAAAGATGTTCTTGGGTGCCTGAAACTTGCAGACTGGTACATTTCAAGGTCCAGGATTGCGAGCTGATGGTAAAGCTTGGCGTAGCTGTCGCCAAGGCGCAGTGACCTGTAAGGTCTTTCTACCAGTGTATAACGAGGGTCTGTTCTGTTATCAGACCCTCTTATTGCCTCAATATCTGTAAATATGGTCTGCATGTGTAAGAAATGCTTTTGCATTTTGCAGCTGCGGGTGATGTCAAATTCCCATGTTTGCTTTTCTTGATACACAAAGATTAAAGAAAAAGACAGATGGGTGACAGTTAGGGGACCGAAAGGGAACCGGCAGGCAGTGCAGGCATCCCTTGTGGCCATTCCCCTCAACAATAAGTATACCGTTTTGGATACTGTTGGGGGGGATGACTTACCAGGGGAAAGCAGTGGGACACCTGCTGCTCAGAAGGGAAGGGAGAAGAGGAGCAGTGCAGTAGTCATTGGGGACTCGATAGTTAGGGGGACAGATAGGAGGTTCTGTGGGGACGAGAGAGACTTGCAGTTGGTGTGTTGCCTCCCGGGTGCCAGCGTCCGTGATGTCTCTGATCGTGTTTTTGGGATCCTTCGGGGGGAGGGGGAGCAGCCCCAAGTCGTGGTCCACATTGGCACCAACGACATAGGTCGGAAGAGAGATGGGGACTTGAGGCAGAAATTCAGGGAGCTATGATGGAAGCTTAGAGCTAGGACAAACAGAGTTGTTTTCTTTGGTTTGCTGCCTGTGCCACGTGTTAGTGAGGTGAGGAATAGGGAGAGAAAGGAGTTGAACACGTGGCTACAGGGATGGTGCAGGAGGGACGGCTTAGGGTTTTGGGATAATTGGAGCTCTTTCTGGGGTAGGTGGGACCTCTACAAGCAGGATGGTCTTCATCTAAAACAGAGGGGTACCAATATCCTGGGTGGGAAATTCGCTAAAGCCATTAAGGTGGATTTAAACTAATACAGCAGGGGGTTGGGAACCAAAATTGTAGGACAGGTACGGAAGAGGATGAGAGTTGAGAGTTCCAAAATCTGACACTGGCAAGCGAGAACCTGGTTTGAAGTGTGTGTACTTCAACGCGAGGAGCATCTGAAATAAAGTGGGTGAACTGGCAGCGTGGGTTGGTACCTGGGACTTTGATGTTGTGGCCATTACGGACACATGGATAGAGCAGGGACGGGAATGGCTGTTGCAGGTTCCGGGATTCGGATGTTTCAGTAAGAACAGAAAAGATGGTAAAAGAGGGGGAGGTGTGGCTTTGTTGATCAGGGACAATATTACAGTTGTAGACAGGATGTTTGGGGACTCGTTAACTGAGGTAGTATGGGCTGAGCTGAAAATGTGTTGCTGGAACAGCGCAGCAGGTCAGGCAGCATCCAGGGAACAGGAGAATCGACGTTTCGGGCATAAGCCCATGGGCTGAGGTTAGATACAGGAAAGGAGAAGTCACCATGCTGGGAGTTTTCTATAGGCCTCCAAATAGTCCCAGAGATGTAGAGGAAAGGATAGCAAAGATGATTCTTGATAGGAGTGAGAGAGGCAGGGTAGTTGTTATGGGGGACTTCAACTATCCAAATATTGACTGGGATCACTACGGTATGAGTACTACAGATGGGTCAGTTTTTGTCCAGTGTGTGCAGGAGGGCTTCCTGACACAGTATGTAGACAGGCCTACAAGGGGCGAAGCCACTTCAGATTTAGTACTGGGTAACGGGCCTGGCCAGGTGTTAGATTTAGAAGTAGGTGAGCACTTTGGAGACAGCAATCACAATTCTGTCAGGTTTACTTTAGTGATGGAAAAGGGATAGGTGTACTCCACCGAGCAAGAGTTACAGCTGGGGGAAGGGAAATTATGATGCAATTAGGAAAGATTTAGGAAGCGTAGAATGGGGAAGGAAACTGCAGGGGATGAGCACATTAAAAATGTGGAGCTTATTCAAGGAAAAGCTCCTGTGTGTCCTAGATAAGTATGTACCTGTCAGGCAGGGAGGAAGATATAGAATGCGTGAGCCGTGCTCTACTAAGGAAGTGGTCAAGAAGAAGAAGAAGGCTTATGTTAGGACAAAATGTGAAAACTCAGGGCGCTTGAGGGTTACAAGGAAGTCAGGAAAGACCTAAAAAGAGAGCTCAGAAGAGCCAGGAGGGGACATGAGAAGTTGTGGACGTATAGGATCAGGGTTAACCCTAAGGCTTTCCATAGGTATGTCAAGGATAAAAGAATGATGAGAGTTAAATTAGGGCCAATCAAGGATAATAGTGGGATGTTGTGTGTGGAGTCAGAGGAGATAGGGGAAGCACTAAATAAATATTTTTTGACAGTGTTCACTATAGAAAATGAAAATGTTGGCGAGAAAGATACAGATACTTGCATCTAGACTAGAAGAGATTGAGGTTCACAAGGAAGAGGTATTAGAAATACTGCAGAGTGTGAAAACAGACAAGTCCCCTGGGC
>NC_057710.1:136091220-136104038 GCF_004010195.1 Chiloscyllium plagiosum | reverse complement strand
GATAGGTATAAGACAGATGTCAGAGGTAGTTTCTTTACTCAGAGAGTAGTAAGGGTATGGAATGCTTTGCCTGCAACGGTAGTAGATTCGCCAAGTTTAAGTGCATTTAAGTCGTCATTGGACAGGCATATGGACGTACATGGAATAGTGTAGCTGGGATGGGCTTCAGATTAGTATGACAGGACGGCGCAACATCGAGGGCCGAAGGGCCTGTACTGCGCTGTAATGTTCTATGTTCTATGTTCCCAACTGCTTTAAAACCTGTGGATTTACATAAAGATAATTTTTTGATGAATAAAGTATAGTTTTGCAATAAAAACAACTAATCCAAGGCAGGACAGCCTTATTCCCACCCAGCTGCTCATGCCCAGTGAAAGTCCTTATTCTAGCTGCCATGGGCTTGAACTGAGTAGAAACACATGGGAGCACGACAAACAAATCTGTGCAGGCATCCAGGGAGGGTACCTCCTTCAAAGCCACTCAGAGCCTGATCAAGAGATTCAGTTTCAGGAAGGGACCATCACTGACACCAGATGCTGTCTTTGTGAACAATTTCAATGACTCCCCGTATACCCCCCTTCCTTACACACTTCTGGCCTGGCATCCAGTGAGCATAGACCCCAGGGGAGAGTAATCCTGCCAGTAGCTATCAGCTGTCCTGTGGCACAGCGGTTCAACTGAGCTGCCAGCCTCAGATTGACCAGCAGTTGTTGGTAGACAAAACCTTCACCCTGGAGTCCTTGATTATGGAGATGCTTCTGCCATTGGCCTGTCAAGTGCCTGATGGAACAAGATATGATGATCCTTCGCTAAAAGAGAATTCTTCCTGGCTCTCCCGATAGTGACCATGACTCCAACACGCACACAAGATTCCAGCCTTCATTTGTAGACATGATGGGTAGGTGCCAGTGTTGGACTGGGGTGGACTCTCTGAAAGACTTAACAGCAATCTAGGTTTGATCAATATATCATTTCAGTTGCATGATAGTGTGGTCTTTTGCTATAAATACTGTGTCTTATGATCCTGCTCCACAGCTACTTGAGGAGCGCATGAAAACAAGTACTTGTTGAACTATAACCCGGTGTTGTGTGTTTTTTACATTTGTAGAGACTGTTAAGATCTTTGTCACATGATAGTAACCTCCCATGTTGTTGCCTGTAACTATACAATTCATACCACAACCATTCAAATAGGTGATCTTGCACAGCTTCCATTCCTAAAGACTTTTTTAGGAGTTAGGTTTCTATGGGAAATAGACTTCTGATAAGAAACTTGCAGAACTAGAATCACTGTGTTGTTGAAATTGGAGCTGTTACCTAAAACCCTTCAAGCATCGAAGATGTACAAGATTGACTGTTTTTTATGGCAGTTGTGCAACTTTCTTATCAGAAGCATTATATCTAATGGCAACCTAAAGCTAAATACAGATCTATCAAACCAAGAGGAGATACAGAACAGAAACAGGCCTTTTGACAATTGCTGGTGTTTATGGTTCCCATTCACCTCCTCTCACCTTTCTTCTCTTAATCCTTTCAAATTTCCTATTGGATTCTCCCATGTGTTTATCTAGTATTTCCCCTTTAAGAATTTAAGCTTTAACCCTGAACTAATTTATAAGGTAGTGAGTTCTACATTGCAACCAGTCTCCATAAAGGGACGATTCTGCTAAATTCCATATTGGATTTATTATGAATCTCCACTGAAAAGAAGAAGGTTATTTAGCGCCTTATCCCTTTCAGCTTTCCAACAAACCTCGCACATCCAACTATATCCCTATGATCCTGTAAATTAATCCTTAGGCCCTAACCCTTTCCAATGCCCCTCTCCCCAACTTCCCATGTTCTATACTATATTCTATTTCATATTTGCATCATATATAATCTTACACTTATGGCCTCCAGATTTGTTCAAACCCTACCTTCACCCTCACTTGCGAGTATGGCTTCTCTACTATAAGACACATATATTTTTTCTTGCATCCTTGATAGTATCTATACCCTACAGTACAATATTCCAGTGTGGTTTAGGTTCTGTGCAGGTTTAACAATCTCCTCTCTTACTACATTCTTATTACATGCCTCCAAAAATGAACTTGATTGCTTTGCATCTTGTTTAATAGTCTCACTG
Source organism: Chiloscyllium plagiosum (assembly GCF_004010195.1). Lineage (NCBI taxonomy): Eukaryota > Metazoa > Chordata > Chondrichthyes > Orectolobiformes > Hemiscylliidae > Chiloscyllium > Chiloscyllium plagiosum. Next base: position 136,101,910 of record NC_057710.1, on the reverse strand, counting down.
GTTAGCCTACATTGCAATTTTTAGTTATTTCTGTACCTTTATCCCTGCAATACTTTGTTGGTTTGCAAAATGTAATCTCCAAAGAATATGTGACCCCATTATCTTTCCAAAGAAAATGCACTATCTTACCCGTATGAATATTCATTGCCAATTATACACACATTTGCAAGTTTATTTGTGACTTAGTACCATTAATTTCCTCCAATTTTCTGTCATCTACAAAGCTTGAAAGTGTACTTGAGATAACTGAATTCAAATTGTTCATATAAATAAAGTACAGTGGCTCTGGCACCAATCCTTGTGGAACATCCAAACTCGACTGTTGGCAAATTGGCAACCCCAATTTTCTGTTTCCTGGAGCCAGTTTGTAACTCATTCTACTCCTTAGCTATTGCTTCCATAGGCCCATGGTCTCATCTCTACTGTACTCTTGTATTCCACTTGTTTGCAGTTGCGGTTACTGTTACACAAAGTTGGCTAGGTGTGACCTTTTCTTTGAAATTCACCCTGGCTACTTTTTATTGTATTTTTGATTTATAGCGGCTGAATCTGACTTTTCTTTGGCTGAACTGAAGTTGCAATGAGCTTTTTGGAGGGTTTCAAGCTGTGAAGCCTAGTGAGGTCTCTCTTAATATCTAACCAAACCCGCCTCACTCAATAACTACCCCACCTCTATGCCTTCCCATATATCCAATTCCAATCCCAACTTTCCGAGAACAACTCATCGCTTGGCAGTAATTCATGGAAAGACTGGCATCCCTTGCATATCTGTGACATCTTTGAAAGGCTGCCATGCATATGGACAAGCATTTTCAAGATGGCATTGCCCTTCACCAGCAACCAGAAGGCATGAAGCCACACAGCCCATGACTCCCAACTACCCTTGACTGACACTCTCTGACACTATTACAGGCGGCACGGTGGCTCAGTGGTTAGCAGGTTGTGGTATAAGTTGTGTACTTACAGGCAACAACATGGGAGGTTACTATCATGTGACAAAGATCTTAACAGTCTCTACAAATGTAAAAATCACACAACACCAGGTTATAGTTCAACAAGTATTTGTTTTCATGCGCTCCTCCTTCATCGAGTAGCTGTGGAGCAGGATCATAAGACACAGTATTTATAGCAAAAGACCACACCATCATGCAACTGAAATGATATATTGAACAAACCTAGATTGCTGTTAAGTCTTTCAGGGAGTCCACCCCAGTCCAAAACCGGCACCTCCCCATCATGTCTACAAATGAAGGCTGGAATCTTGTGTGCGTGTTGGAGTCATGGTCACTATCGGGAGAGCCAGGAAGAATCCTGCGCTTCCTCTTTTAGGGAAGGATCATCATATCTTGTTCCATCAGGCACTTGACAGGCCAATGGTGGAAGCTTCTCCATGATCAAGGACTCCAGGGTGAAGTTTTTGCCTGCCAACAACTGCTGGTCAATCTGAGGCTGGCAGCAAGTCCAATACTGAGATGTTGGTCAGAGAACATGGTGGTGTGTTGAAATGGCAGGCAACTTGGTTTGGAGGTAAGGGCATAGGTGTAAATTTCATAGGCTATCCCATCATCCACACTTCCTGTAGCTTGGAAGAAGGGCAACAGGAAGACACCCCTTCCAAACGTGGCAGATAGGTCACCAAACAGACACCTTTCTCACCTCACAGGAGGCAGGTAATCAGGAAAATGGTAGGTTGAGGCTCTTAAATGGCCAGTCATTGATCACTTAAGTGCCTTAATTTCTGCCAAGTCAAGATAGGCACACATGGACTTTCTCAACACACAGTTAATGGCAGAGGTAGCAAGAAGGAGATGTGTTTCTCTCCAGGACCAACTTGTCCAATTATTTCTTCTTCTGCTGACTCTCTCATCACCTCCAGGGAAGGGACTATCCTACACCTTGTTTTCAAGGTTGCGAGTCAGTAGATTTTAAAGCAATGACCTCCTTTGTCTCACATGGCTGTGATATCATTGTTCTCATCTGATATGATTCCTCAACTTGTTCATATTGCATGTGCATGACCTTTCACATGAGATGGAATGTGGATTGGGCATAGAATTGTTTGTACATTCCTTTTAGGCACTTAAAGTATCTGGCTAATATGGTCCTTTTTCTATTTTAACATTACCTCTCACTTTTTCTCTCACTAAAATATCACAAATTTGTCTGACTCACACCCCTCATATCCTGTGCACGCTGTCTCCCCACCTCTAAATTTCTCTCCTATTTTGCTGTCTGTGTAGAACTTTCATCTTCAGGGGCCATTAAACAGCTGTCCATTGTACAATGTCCTTCACACTTCAATTAATCTTGAAGGCCGGGTGCATAATGGTGGCTGGCCCCACATTCTTGCTTTACATCCACACTCAGCAAAACTTTCATCCTCTTTCTCACAATCTGACCTAATGTGAGGCATAACCGTGTCAATAGGAAGTCAAGTGGCGCAGTCAGGTAGTGCAAAACAAAGAGCTCCTTTTCAGTATTTTGCAAGACTTCAAGATAAACCAAATATACTTTTTTGGAAAAGCATGCAGAATGACATGGCATATCTGTCATAGTAAGTAGAAAATACAGCCCATGTTCCATGCCACAAAGTCCCCAAATGATCATCAGCTTATAGGAAAAAAAACAGTGCACCAATAACTGGATTTTGGTAAACCACCACTTCCTGGCATTTAATTTGTTTATCAAATGAGGTTAAAACTATGTTGCCTTTGTTTCTATTTTTCAAATGGTCAGAAACTTGCACTTTTATTCCATTAATCATAAAGAGATTGCAGGGCTGTATAGTGGTGGGGGAATGGGGGAGGGGAAAGTCAGGGGTGGGGAGAGCATATGCATGGACCATGTTCAAAACTCCAGTACAGAAACTACAAAAGAAAAATCAACTTGAGGAATAAAGACTACCACTCAGACATAGGGATAGATTTCACCTAAGCACAACATATTCTTTTTGTCAATGACAATTTCAGTCAATATATCTTGGGTTCGTTCCTCGGTGTCTATGAGAAGGTGAATGCCCTACCAGCACTGAAATCAGACACTGAAGTAAAACTGAGTGAGGGTTTCCTGGAGAACTACTGTTAAATATCTTTTAATGGTCCTCAATAAAACAAGGGGAAGAATATTTGGAGGAGATTTATGATTGTTACTGAGGCAGTGCCATCATGCTAGTGAAAATAGTGATTGGAAGTGAAGACTATTTCAGATGCCCTGCAGACTTGCCCTTTTTTGGAAACTTAAACTTTTCCTTCAGACATTTAATCCTTCACATAGTGCACTGAGTGGCTGTGCGGGAACGTGATAGTTTAGTATAAAAAAGGAATGTTTAGCAACCACACCCTGAGGCTGCAAACAGGCCTGATGTCCAACTATAACAAATACTACCTGGCCCTAGGCATGCAGGTGTGTTCACAAGCCTCAATAAAGTGCAGCAATTGTTCTTTGTTGCTGGACAAAAAGTTGGGAGGGAGAGAAAACGAAGGATCCAACAGAGAACCAGCGCTGCCTGCTGATAATTTGTTTCACCATAACTGAGGCTTTCACAGGCGCTGACTGAAAAGATTTCACAATTGTCAAATAAAATATAGATTATATATAGAGGGTGGGGCACATTCCTCTGTGTTAAAAATTATGTAAACTTGCTTTATTCACAGCAACCTTCTTCTTTAGCAAATCCTGGGCATTGTTTCCTCTTCAATTCATTAAGTTCTGAGATGGCTGTTTGTTCTGCTGACTCTGCCAAATGCAGAAAAACTGTTGCTTGGAGGTTCTGATAGATGAGGCCTGGTGAGCTTTATGTACTCCCTTTAAGAAATTAAAGTAAATAAGAATAATGGAGAAAATGTACAGGAGAAATTCAGGGAATTAAAATCCAACAAATCCCAAAGTCCTGTAGGCCAACTACCTACAAAAGATAGTTGTGGGGATAATAAAGATACTACCTACAATTTTCCAAAATTCCTTATATTCTGGAATAGTCCCAGCAGAATAGAATTCACAAATGTAACATAACTATTCAAGAAAGAAAGGACAGACAATGAACGACAGTGCAGCTCACTTTTAATAATTAAGAAAATGCAGGAATCTATTCCTAAGTGGTGTAAACCTTGAGGGTTATGGAAAGATGTGTCATGCTGTTGAAGGTTTCATGTAGTATGAATTGTTGTTCCCTTTGCAACTTGTTTTTTCTATTCTATCCTGATGAATGCAAAATAAAAAGTTTCAATAGCGTGCTTCTTAATTTGAGCAATAATATTAATGAAGTCTAAACAATGCGCTTACAAAACATAGTACGATTAATATGTCAACAAAAAGGAAATCTGTTCGCCAAAATTATTCAAGTTTTTTGAGGATGGAAATGGTTGAGTAGATGAAGGGAAGAAATAGATAAAGCATAGCTGAATTTTCAAAAGACATTGGTTAATATGCCATGGAAAGTTAATCCAGAAGATAAGGGTTCCTGGAGTTAGGGATGTGATATGCGCATGGGGAGAGGATTGGTTAATAGACAGAAAGCAGAAGAGAAGGGGCATTTTTAGACTGGCAGACTGTGACCAGCGGAGAGAGGAAAAATGAATGGCAGCAGATAAACTATTCACAATCTATATTACTGATTTAGACGAAGAGGCTAAGAGCAATGAGAAAGTGAGGACTGCAGATGCTGGAAAAGCACAGCAAGTCAGGCAGCATCTGAGGAGCAAGGGAATCGACGCTTTGGGTAAAAGCCCTTCATCAAGAATGAAGTTGTGAGCCAAGGGAGTGGAGAGATAAATGTGAGTGAAGTGAGGCTGGGGGAAGGTAGCTGACAATGCAATAGGTAGATGAAGGTAGGGGTAATGGTGATAGGTCAGAGAGGAGGGTGGAGTGGATATGTGGGAAGAAAGATGGACAGGTAGGACAGGTCATGTGAGCAGTGCTGAATTAGAAGGTTGGATCTGGGAGAAGGAGGGGAAATGAGGAAACTAGTGAAATCCACATTAATCCCGTTTGGTTTGATGCTCCCTAGGCAGATGGTCCTCCAGATATCAGGTGGTTAGGGTTTGGAGATGGAGGAGGCCCAGGACCTGCATGTTCTTGGCCGAGTGGGAGGGGGAGTTGAAATGTTTGGCTATGGAGTGGCAGGGTTGGTTGGTACAGGTGTCCAAGAGATCAGAAAACATCAATTCTCCTGATGTGCGGATGCTGTCTGATCTGCTGTGCTTTTCCAGCACCACACTCTCGTATCTAATTTTGCTGCTGATACAGAGGTAGGCGGGAATGAAAACTGTGAGGAGTTTATAGTAAAGCTGAAAACAGCTATTTCCACTATAAAGTGGGGGGAGGGGAACAAGACGGCAGATGGAATAGAATATCGGGAAGAATAAAATTATTCTCTTCATCGTGAGAGTAGAAAGCAGAATATTTTGGAAAGGTATGGAATTTGTAAATGCTGAAGGTGACAGAAACTTTGGTGTGTTAATACAAGGAAGACAGAAGGCTAAGATGTAGGTTCAGCAAGTAATTGGAAAGGCAAATGACATGTTAGCCTTTTTGCAAGGGATTGAAGTACAGAAATAAAGGAGTCTTGTGAGAATCACACAGGGTTTTGGTGAGACCATACTCGGAATACAGGGTATAATTTTATAATAGCTGGAAATGTGTTGCTGGAAAAGCGCAGCAGGTCAGGCAGCATCCAGGGAACAGGAGACGTCGATTCTCCTGTTCCCTGGATGCTGCCTGACCTGCTGCGCTTTTCCAGCAACACATTTCCAGCTCTGATCTCCAGCATCTGCAGACCTCACTTTCTCCTCATAATTTTATAATATATTTGCATTGAAGATGAAAGTTCATTTGTTTGATCCGTAGGATAAGAGAGCTGTCCTATGATGAACAGCTGAGTAAAATGGGGCCTATACTCTCTGGGCTTTTGACGAATCTTTAGAAGGTGATCTACAAGATTCTAAAGGAATGTGACATTCTACTGACTGAAACTTTGCTTTCCCAGGGTGGGGAATCTAGAATACAGGCATGGTCTCAAGATAAATGGTAATTATTTAGGACTGAGATTAGGAGAAATCGCTTTGAGGGTTATAAATCTTTGGAATTCTTTACCTCAGAGGAAAATGGATGATTCATCATTGAAAACATTTAAAGCTGGTAAAAATTTCTGCTCCCTTTGGAAATCAAGAGATAAATGGACTGGGCGAAAATGTGGAGTTCAAGCTGTGGTTGTCCTGAACAGTGGAGCAAGGTTGAGAAAAGGTTGACATTCAGAGAGCTGGTGCAGACATGATGGGTCAAATGTTTCCTTCTGCACCACAAACATTCTGTGTGGTCTATTCCAACTTCTTTTCTCTTGTAAACATGCATACCTTGAATGGATAAAGAGAAAAAAATTCTCCTCTGTTGGCTTTAAGAAAATAAAAAAAAGTTGTCAATTTGCAGATTCTTTGAAAAAGTAGGCTAGTGAGTCTTGCTGTTTCAGCAACTGAGGAAGAGCAACCCCAAGTAGAAACTTCCCAGCCACAAATTTTAGATTTATATAAATTCCATAAAAATGAATCATCCCTAATGGGCGGCATGATGGCACAGTGGTTAGCACTGCTGCCTCACAGCGCCAGAGACTTGGGTTCAAATCCCACCTCAGGCGACTGTCTGTGTGGAGTTTGCACATTCTCCCCCTGTCTGCGTGGGTTTGCTCCGGTTTCCTGCCACTGTCCAAAAATGTGCAGGTTAGGTGAATTGGCCATGCCAAATTACCCGTAGTGTAAAGTGAATGGGTAAGTATAGGGGAATGGGTCTGAGTGAGTTGCACTTTGGCAGGTCAGTGTGGACTTGTTGGGCTGAAGGGCCTGTTTCCACACTGTAAGTAATCCTATGAAATACGGGTATATGGTTGAGGAACTTCCATATTGGTCAGAAAAATTCAGCTGTCAATGCTGAGACATGACCTCCAGTTTACCTTTGATGGTGTGTTGTAGCATCTTGACTATAAAATAGCAACATTTACTGGGATTTTAAGGAGCACATTGGCCAGAAAGTCATCTTCAACACCATTTTACAGTCATGAAGTCAATGGTTGCATTTTTAAATCCTCACACAATGAACAGTTTGGGGTTAACACATAAAGAAGTTCAGCTCCTTTAAGAGATGACGTATCTCCATGAGCTGCTGGCCAAAGAAAGGGTTCTTCAGTTCTCACGGTGCCTCTGGTGTTGGTGGCCATTACTGTGATTGTAGTGGACCTGGAGATGGACAACTCCTCAGAATTAAAGTAAGCTTGTACATCTCAGCTAGGGTCATAATTTGGTCTTGAAGGCAGGTAAACTGTCTCTATTGTGCTAGAGTTTGCAAAAAATGATAAAAAGACTGAAGTAAAGGCTCCAAATCTGAATGTGCACAGTGTTTGTAACAAAATGGATGACTTGTCAACTCAAATAGTAATAAATATAACAGGAAGAAATAATATGGCAGTTGACTATTTTCCCCCTTTCAACCAAAAGCTACCCTTTGCAGATTTTTTTTCTGTTTTGCTCTTCCAGGTAAATACAAAAAGGGATTAAAAACTGACTGCAACCCTCATTCTTTGTGTGCTAATGAAAGAAGGCATAACGGTTGAAGAAGGTATTTTGGCCTGGATTTTCACATGAACACTGTGAATATCCCTGTATTGTAGGTAAAAGGATGCCTTTTTTCTCCAAGTGCTGGAAACCAGCTAGCTAACAAGCCTGTGAAAAGGAAACAAGAAAAAAGGATTCCAGCTATTATAATACGCTTGAGAAAGTGCATTGATTCTCAGGCTTTACAACTCTAGAGGTTGCCATAAAAGCTAATGATCTAGTCAAAGCATGCAAAATCCTCAATTTGCTTATCTGTTGAATTCAAGGGAGCAGATAACAGGGGCCAGGTTCCTGTACTTGACAAGAACTACTGTTTATTGGATGTAAATAAATTCTAATCACAAGTAAAAAGCTGTGAACTACCAATACATGGCTCAACTGGTTAAAATTTTAACCACTTTTAAAACGCCCCCAGACATGCAGACAGATACAGACAAATATTAAAAAAATGATTTTAATGGGCAGAGGGAACAAAACTTGGAACCACAGTTTGAAAGCACTAGTTCACTTGCTAGGACTTCCTGTTCTTCAATTCCCTTTGTCCAGGTTCCTTCATTTCTTTGCAGAAGGCACAAGCAATTGGCCAACTAGCTACAACATCTCCCTGTTACTAGTTAAAGGAAACAACTCAAAGCAACTGATGGGAGGAAATAAGTGACTTTTTTCAAGCTTCATTGTTGAGAGGGAGACACACAACCTCCCCTCCCAGCTGTCTGAAGTCCTCCCACTTTAACATTCGTAACCACAAGCTGTTCAACTACTTAGGAACAAACCAAAGAGTTACTGTCATGCTGATGACCTTTAGCATCCATGACGATTCACAATTGCACAAACCAATCAGCTATTCGATTTCTGGTCGAATCTCATTCTGCGCACACCCATTGCTGACAGTCTTTCAACTAACAGCTGCCTGGATTGCTTGAACAAAGTAACAGTATGAACAGCACACAGAGTTCCAGAAACTTGTTTCACAATCCTTGGTTTTTAAAACAGTCCTTTTTGCATTTCAGTTCCGAATCAGATATATCAAAATGAAAATGGTGCGGCGGTCTTTACACTATTATCCGGCATTCACAACTATCACAAAATTGACTTCAACTATAGATGTTCCATTATCTATTGTTCATGAACACGAGAGACTAATTCTTACATCTTTAAACCTTTATCCTTTTTGGACTTACTTCCTATTCCTAATTTGTGGGTATGTGTTGTATTTTCTTTTCCTTTTCTCATTAAGTAATTAGAGTCGTAGAATCATAGAGCTGTACAGCATGGTAACAGACCCTTTGGTCCAACTTGTCCATGCCGACTAGATATTCCAACCTAATCTAGTCCCACCTGTCAGCACTCTGCCCATGTCCCTCCAAACCCTTCCTATTCACACACTCGTCCAGATACCTTTTAAATGTTGCAATTGTACCAGCCTCCACCACTTCCTCTGGCAGCTCATTCCATACACGCACCACCCTCTTAGGTCTCATATCTTTCCCCTCTCACTCTAAACCTATGCCCTCTATTCCTGGACTCCCCCACCCCAGTGAAAAGACTTTTGTCTATTTATCCTATCCATGCCCCTCATGATTTTATAAACCTCTAAAAGGTCACCCATCAGCCTCCGATGCTCCAGGGAAAACAGTCCCAGCCTATTCAACCTCTCCCTATAGCTCAAATCCTCCAACCCTGGCAACATCTTTGTAAATCTTTTCTGAACCCTTTCAAGTTTCACAACATCTTTGAGATAGGAAGGAGACCAGAATTGCACGCAATATTCCAACAGTGGCCTAACCAATGTCCTGTACAGCCGCAACATGAGCTCCCAACTCCTGTACTCATTACTCTGACCAATAAAGGAAAGCATATCAAATGACTTTTTCAATAGACACTAGGTGTCGGAGTAGGCCATTCGGCCCTTCGTGCCAGCACCACCATTCATTATGATCATGGCTGATCATCCACAATCAGTATCCTGTACCTGCCTTATCCCCATAAGCCTTGATTCCACTATCTTTCAGAGCTCTATCCATCACTTTTCTGAAAGTATCCAGAGACTTGGCCTCCACTGCCTTCTGGGGCATATATCCACCACTCTCTGAGTGAAGAAGTTTCTCCTCAACTCTGTTCTAAATGGCCTACCCCTTATTTTTAATCTGTGTCCTCTGGTTCTGGACTCACTCATCAGCGGAAGCATGCTTCCTGCCTCCAGATTGTCAAATCCTTGAATAAACTTATATGTCCCAATCAGATCCTCTCTCATCCTTCTAAACTCAAGTGTATACAAGCCCAATCACTCCAATCTTTCAACATATAATAGTCCTGCCATTCCGGGAATTGACCTCATGAACCTACGCTGCACTCCCTCAATAGTTAGAATGTCTTTCCTCAAATTTGGAGACCAATACTGCACACAATATTCCAGATGCAGCCTCACCAGGGCTCTGCACAGCTGCAGAAGGACTTATTTGCTCCTAAACTCAATTCCTCTTGTTATGAGGCCAGCATGCCATTAACTTTCTTCACTGCCTGCTGAACCTACATGCTTGCTTTCATTGACTGATGTACAAGAACACCTAGATCTCGTTGTACTTTCCCTTTACCTAACTTGACTCCATTTAGATAGTAATCTGCCTTACTGTTCTTGCCTCCAAAGTGGGTAACCACACATTTATCCACATTAAACTGCATCTGCCATGCATCCGTCCACTCACCTAGCCTGTCCAAGTCACCCTGTATTCTCAGAACATCCTCCTCATATTTCACCCTGCCACCCAGTTTTGTGTCATCAGTAAATTTGCTAATATTACTTTTAATACCTTCATCTATATCATTAATGTATATTGTAAGCAGCTGCAGTCCGAGCACCAACTGGTCACTGCCTGCCATTCCAAAAGGGATCTGTTTATCACTACTCTTTGATTCCTGTCAGCCAGCCAATTTTCATTCCAAGTCAGTATCTTGCTCCCAATTTTTGGATTAGTGGTGCTGGAAGAGCACAGCAGTTCAGGCAGCATCCGAGGAGCAGCAAAATCGACGTTTCGGGCAAAAGCCCTTCATCAGGAATAAAGGCAGAGAGCCTGAAGTGTGGAGAGATAAGC
>NC_057710.1:136076958-136088513 GCF_004010195.1 Chiloscyllium plagiosum | reverse complement strand
TGGGAGCTGGGATCTGGTGTGGGTGTGGAGCTGGAAGTGGGGGCGGAGCCGGTAACTGGAGTGGGTGTGGTGGTGGGGGGAATGGGGGTGGAGTCATGAGCAGGGGTGGTGTTCCCCTCAGGGTTCTGGGTGCTGGGAATGGTGACAGTGGGATATGTGGGGGGCGTGTCAGCAGAATGCAGGTGAGTGGCATTGGTGGGGGCGGAAGTGGTGGCAGACACGGCAGTAGGGGTGGCGGAAGTATCTTGCTCCCAATACCATGTGCCCTACCTTTACGGGACTTTATCAAAGGCTTTCTGAAAGTCCAGGTACACTGCATCCACAGGTTCTCCCTTGTCCATCTTTATAGTTACATCCTCAAAAGATTCCAGAAGATTAGTCAAACTTGATTTCCCCTTCGTAAATCCATGCTGACTCTGACCTATCATGTTACTGCTATCTAAATGAGCCATATTTCATCTTTTATAATTGACTCCAGCATCTTTCCCACCACTGGTATCAGGCTAACCGGTCTATAATTCCCTGTTTTCTCTCTCCCTCCTTTCTTGAAAAGTGGGACAACATTAGCCCCCTCCAGTCCGCAGGAACTGATCCTAAATCTATAGCCTTCGTACCGCATCTTTTCTCCGCGTATTGCCTTTTTAGTTATCCTCTCTTGCTCTTTTAAAGTTTCCTAGTCCTCCGGCTTCCTGCTAATCTTTGCTATGTTATATTTCTTCTCTTTTATCTTTATATAGTCCTTAACTTCCCTCGTCAGCCATGGCCATCCCTGCCTCCCCTTAGGATCTTACTTCCTCTTTGGAATGAACTGATCCTACACCTTCTGCATTATATCCAGAAATACCTGCCATTGTTTGTCCACTGCCATCCCTGCTGGGGAATTGAACCATTGAGCTTTGGTCAGCTCCTCCCTCATAACTCCATAGTTCCCTTTGTTCGACTGCAATGCTCACACTTCCAATTCTCCATTTTCCCTCTCAAATTGCAGATTAAAACTTATCATATTATGGTCACTACTTCCTTTACTTTGAGGTCCCTGATCAAATATGGTTTGATGCACAACACCAGATCCAGAATTGCCTTCTCCCTGGTAGGCTCCAGTATAAGCTGTTCTAAGAATCCATCTCAGAGGCACTCCACAAACTCCCTTTCTTAGTACCATCCTGATTCTCCCATTCTACCTGCATGTTGAAATCCCTCATAACAACTGTAGTAATACCTTTGCAACAGGCCAATTTCAACTCCTTATTCAACTTACACTCTACATCCAGACTACTGTTTGGGGGCCTGTAGATAACTCCCATTAGGGTCTTCCTACCCTTAGAATTTCTCAGCTCTATCCATACTGACTCTACATCTCCTGATTCTATGTCCCCCCTTGCAAGAGACTGAATATCATTCCTCAACAACAGGGCCACCCCACCCCCTCTGCCCATCAGTCTGTCCTTTCAAAAGCACATATAGCCTTTTATATTCATTTCCCAGGCCCTGTCCACTTGAAGCCACATCTCAGTTATCCCCACCTGCCAATTTCCAACTAAGCCTCAAGCTCGTCCATCTTATTTCTTATGCTTTGTGGATTCATATATAATATTTTTAATTTGTTACTCCCTTCACACATCCTATCAATCCCTATTTCACTTGACCATATTGTATGATCCCTTCTTGAGTTTTTTGCTCCATTGATTCTGTTGTCTTTCTTAACGTCTCTTATTCTCACTTTCCCTTTAACTTCTTTCTTGAATTTCCAGTTTGTCCCCTCCCCCCCACTACTTAGTTTAAACACACCTGTGTTGCAGTGGCAAACCTGCCTGCCAGAATGCTGGTCCCCCACCTATTAAGGTGCAACCCGTCCCTCTTGTATAATTTATCTTTACCGCAAAACATACCCCAGTGATCCAAGAATTTAAAACCTTGCTTCCTTCTCCGGTTCCTCAGCCACACATTCAAGTCGTGAACAGGTTAACTCTCTTGGAAACTGACGAGACAGATGACACTGCCAGTCTGAGTGGCGGACAGGTCTGTAGAATGTCCCTCCTCTTCTTCCCGATGTCATTTGTGCCAACTGGCACCACCACCTCTGGCCCTCCACCTTCACCCTTGACGATTCCCTGCACTCTGTCAGTGACGTCCTGGATCCTGGCACCACGAAGGCAATACACCATCCTCAAATCCCTCCTGTTGCCACAGAAACCCCTTTCAGTCCCTCTCACAATGAAGTCCCCTATTACCACAGCTCTGCATGATGTCTGACTCCTCAGCTCTGCCTTCACATCAATGTTTGATTGACAGACCTGTGTAATGACCTGGCTGAAGGTGCTGTCCAGAAAATTCTCATTTTCTCGGATGGGCCTGAAGTAATCTAGTTCTTTCTTCAGTGCTGCAACATACTCCTTCAGAAGCTGAATGTGTACACACTTTCCACAGCTATAGGAGCCAGATACTCAATCAGTGTCCCTGACCTCCCACATCATGCACGCAGCACACTGAATCAGCTTGGCAGTCAAGTCTTCACCCTCTTCAAACTGTGGTGTAATCTTCTGAGTCTGTGACGTAAGCCAATGACTTGCAATTTTCTCACCAGGCACTTCCCTCAACCCTCTTTTTTTGTTGTGAGTCTGTGGACTCAGATTACAGGAGAAGGGTGGGAGGGAGGCCCTATTACCTGGGGCCTAGAACACACCCTACTTAAGTAGCCCTCACGAACCTTCCCAACAGCCTCTGTGTTCCGACCTCACTTCCGACTAGATTCCGCCGCTCTCTGCTGCAAAAAAGACTGCTGGCTTTGAGGTAAGTACTTAAATAGCACACACTAACCTTCCCAACAGCCTCTGTGTTCCGACCTCACTTCTGCCCAGCTCCCACCACTCTCTGCTGCAAAACAAATTAATATCCTATCTACCTGCAACTCCACTTTCAAGGAGCTATGAACCTGCACTCCAAGGTCTCTTTGTTCAGCAACACTCCTTAGGACCTTACCATTAAGTGTATAAGTCCTGCTAAGATTTGCTTTCCCAAAATGCAGCACCTCGCATTTATCTAAATTAAACTCCATCTGCCACTCCTCAGCCATTGGCCCATCTGATCAAGATCTTGTTGTAATCTGAGGTCACCTTCTTTGCTGTCCACCACACCTCCAATTTTGGTGTCATCTGCAAACTTACTAACTATACCTCTTATGCTTACATGCACATAATTAATAAACTCATTTTTGTTAACTCAATAAAACATGGTTATAGTGGTTCCTTTTAAAAGATAAATTCATTCAGGTAAGGAAAATATCATCTGCAAGGGAGGGATCTTTTCAAAGCTAACCTTATTGTGATCATCCAACAGGGTGTGCTGGGTGATCAATGAAGGGTAACCAGAGGGAGGGAGATAATCACCAGGGAGGAGAACTAAAAAAAACTATTGGAATTGAAGAATAAAAAGCTGAGGGCCTGACGGTATTAATCCTAGGTACAGACTGTGGAGATAGACTTTAGGTTTCCAAAATTCCCTAGCTTCTGGAAAAGCCACATCAGATTAGGAAAATAGCAAATATTACCCTTCTATTCAGGTAAGGAGGGGGGCCCAAAAACTAAAGTACTTCAGGCCAGTTAGTGCAATATCTGCCATTGACAATATGCTGGAATCCATTATTAAGGAGGTTGATGCAGGGCACTTGGAAACTCTAAACTTCACATGATTTTGTGGAAGGGAAGATGTGTTGGTATAATTTATAAGAACATCTTGAGGAAGTAACAAGCGATGTGGATAAAGGGGTGTACTTGGATTTTCAGAAGGCACTTGACAAGATGCCACATCGAAGGTTACTACACCACACAGTAACAACTAATGGTGTTGCAAGGATATAGGATTGGTTGTAAGTAGTGGAATGTCTCTTCTAAATAAAATAACAGCTCTTTTGGGATACTAAAAATAACATTGGGCATGCTGGGAAAATTGGCCAATTGAATGGCATGCTGGGAAGGGAGTGGAAATAAAAGCCAGGAAGCTTGCAGAATTCACAGCCAAATTGGGTCAGATCAAACAGATATGCAAACTGGGTATTTTGATCAACTATGTTGATGTGACAATACTGCAGGGTTTCAGATGAAACAAGAGATTGGAGTTTCGGTAGAATTGTTTTCAGACAGCCTGAACTTAATCAATAGGGAATTACAATATCCAATATTGCCTTTTGCAATGCCTTTTCCTGGGATAGAGACTCATTTCACATGGAGTAACTGAATTAGATTCATTACATTACTGCACGGTGGCACAGTGGTTAGCATTGCTGCCTCACAGCACCAGGGACCTGGGTTTGATTCCAATTGCAGGCGACTATCTGTTGGAGTTTGCACATTCTCTCTGTGTCTGCGTGGGTTTCCTCCCACAATCCAAAGATGTGCAGATTAGGTGAATTTGCCATGCTAAATAGTCCATAGTTTAGGTTCATTGGTTAGGGGTAAATGTAGGGGAATGGGTCTGGGTGGGTTACTGTTCGGAGGGTCGGTGTGGACTTGTTGGGCCAAGGGGCCCGTTTCCACACTGTAGGAAATCTAATCTAATCTAACTACATGGGAAGAAACTACATGCCAGTTACCATGCCGACACAGTGAATTATAGTGAACCACTGTACTTGACGATGACTTGGAGGAATTGTATTTAAAGGGGCCACTCAAATCAGAAGGTCTGACAATCCAGAGACAAAGTCAGCATAAGGGGCAGGAACCTTGGGAGCAGGAAGAATAGTCTCAACCTGAGATCAGCCCAACTCTAATCAGGTTAGTATAAACTTCTTTGCTATCTTGCGTTTCCAAAGCAGATTTAAAATCATGCAAGAACATAGTCATTTAAGAACTGTAAGGTTACTTGGGAAGTTAGAGAAAAAGACTGGTTTCATAGAATTGCATGTAATCATCTTCTATTTCAATGATAATAAACCATGTCACATGATAAACCACATCTTATTATTAGTATAAAATGAGTCCCAATAAGTAAACAAATAAATCAGACACACACGAAAACTACATTTACATAGCTTGCAGGAAATGTTCTGGTGATTTGTGTTCAAATCCCACCAAGGCAGATGGTAGAATTTGAATTTAATGAATATCTGGAATTAAGAATATTGATAACTTTTAATCCATTGTCAACTGTTGGAAAAACCCATCTGATTCACTGATGTTCTTTTGGAAAGGAAACTGCCATCCTTACCTGGTCTGGCCTATGTGTGACTCCAGACCCACAGCAATATGGTTGACTCTTAACTGCTCTCTGGGTAATTAGAGATGGACAGCAAATGCTGCCTTGCCAGTGATACCCTAACCCCGTGAAGAAATAAAGAAAATAATTTGGTATAAATGGTTCACTTTCAGGTTTACAAAATATACACAGGGATCAACAGCATCTCAATAATTTACAATCTACATCAATGGCCTGGATGAAAGGATCAGATTTGCTGATGGCACAAAGATAGATAGGAAAGTATGTTGGAAGAATTGTGAAGGAGTTTGTAAAGAGACGCAGATACATTAAGTAGGCGATCAAAAATTCAGCAATGTCGTATAACATGAGAAAACATGAACTTATCTACTTTAACAGACACAACAGAAGGTAATACATTATTTTACTGGAGAAAGTTTACAGAGGTCTGAAGTACAGCAGGATCGATGTGTCCTGATACATGGATCACAAAAAAAATGCAGATACAGCAAGTAGTAGGAAGACAAATTGAACATTTTTTTGGAGGAAAATGAAATTTAAAAATGGGTAAATTTTGCTCTTGGCTTGCATATGCATTGGTGATATCTCATCTAACGTACTCCTTACATAAGAATTTTGACAGTATTAGGCAAGAACTTTCAAAAGCTGATTGCGGGCAGATGTTCGCAGGTAAAGGTACGGCTGGAAAATGGGAAGCCTTCTGAAATGAGATAACGAGAACCCAAAGAAAGTGTATTCCTGTCAGGGTGAAAGGAAAGGCTGGTAGGTATAGGGAATGCTGGATGACTAAAGAAACTGAGGGTTTGGTTAAGAAAAAGAAGGAAGCATATGTAAGGTATAGACAGGATAGATCCAGTGAATCCTTAGAAGAGTATAAAGGCAGTAGTAGTATACTTAAGAGGGAGATCAGGAGGGCAAAAAGGGGACATGAGATAGCTTTGGCAAATAAAATTAAGGAGAATCCAAACGGTTTTTACAAATATGCTAAGGACAAAAGGGTAACTAAGGAGAAAATAGAGCCCCTCAAAGATCATCAAGGCGGACATTTTATGGAGACACAGAAAATGGGGGAGGTACCGAACGAATATTTTGCATCAGTATTGACTATGGAAAAGGATTTGGAAGACATAGACTGAAGGGAAGTAGATGGTTACACCTTGCAAAATGTCCATATTACAGAGGAGGAAGTGCTGGTGTTTTGAAACGCATAAAAGTGGATAAATCCCCAGGACCTGATCAGGTGTACCCTAGAACTATGAGGGAAGTTAGAGAAGTGATTGATGGGCCTCTTGCTGAGATATTTGTATCATTGATAGTCACAGGTGAGGTGTCAGAAGACTGGAGGTTGGCTAACGTGGTGCCACTGTTTAAGAAGGATGGTAAGGACAAGCCAGGGTACTATAGACCAGTGAGCCTGACGTCGGTGGTGGGCAATTTGTTGGAAGGAATCCTGAGGGACAGGAGGTTCATGTATTTTGGAAAAGCAAGGACTGATTAGGGATAGTCAACATGGCTTTGTGCGTGGGAAATCATGTCTCACAAACTTGATTGAGTTTTTTGAGGAAGTAACAAAGAGGCTTGATGAGGGCAGAGCAGTAGATGTGATCTATATGGATTTCAGTAAGGCGTTCGACAAGGTTCCCCATGGAAGACTGGTTAGCAAGATTAGATCTCACAAAATACAGGGAGAAATGGCCATTTGGATACAGAACTGGTTCAAAGGTAGGAGACAGAAGGTGGTAGTTTTTCAGACTAGAGGCCTGTGACCAGTGGAGTGTCACAAGGATCGGTGCTGGGTCCTCCACTTTTTGTCATTTACATAAATGATTTGGATGCGAGCATAAGAGGTATGTTAGTAAGTTTGGCAGATGACACCAAAATTGGAAATGTAGTGGACAGCGAAGAGGGTTACATCAGATTACAAGAAGATCTTGACCAGATGCGCCAATGGGCAGAGAAGTGGCAGATGAAGTTTAATTCAGATAAATGTGAGGTGCTGCATTTTGGGAAAGCAAATCTTAGCAGGACTTATACACTTTATGGTAAGGTCCTAGGGAGTGTTGCTGAACAAAGAGACCTTGGAGTGCAGGTTCATAGCTCCTTGAAAGTGGAGTTGCAGGTAGATGGGATAGTGAAGAAGGCGTTTGGTATGCTTTCCTTTATAGAACATAGAACATAGAACAATACAGCACAGAACAGGCCGTTCGACCCACGATATTGTGCCGAACATTTGTCCTAGCTTAAGCACCCATCCATGTACCTATCTAATTGCCGCTTAAAGGTCACCAATGATTCTGACTCTGCCACTCCCACAGGCAGCGCATTTCCATGCCCCCACCACTCTCTGGGTAAAGAAGCTACCCCTGACGTCCCCCTATACCTTCCACCCTTCACCTTAAATTTATGTCCCCTTATAACACTCTGTTGTACCCGGGGAAAAAGTCTCTGACTGTCTACTCTATCTATTCCCCTGATCATCTTATAAACCTCGATCAAGTCACCCCTCATCCTTCGCCGTTCCAACGAGAAAAGGCCGAGAACTCTCAACCTATCCTCGTACGACTTCCTCTCCATTCCAGGCAACATCCTGGTAAATCTTCTCTGAACCCTCTCCAAAGCTTCCACATCTTTCCGAAAGTGAGGCGACCAGAACTGCACACAGTACTCCAACTGTGGCCTAACCAAAGTCCTGTACAGCTGCAACATCACTTCACGACTCTTGAATTCAATCCCTCTGCTAATGAACGATAATACTCCATAGGCCTTCTTCTCACTATCCACAACTCCACCAATTTTCGTATTGTCTGCAAATTTACTGATCCACCCTTCGACTCCCTCTTCCAAGTTATTAATAAAAATTACAAACAGCAGAGGACCCAGAACTGATCCCTACGGAACTCACTTGTAACTGGGCTCCAGGCTGAATATTTACCATCTACCATCTGCCTTCGACCGGTTAGCCAGTTCTCTATCCAACTGGCCAAACTTCCCACTATCCCATGCCTCCTGACTTTCCGCATAAGCCTACCATGGGGAACCTTATCAAATACCTTACTAAAATCCATGTACATTACATCCACTGCTCTACCCTCATCCACATGCTTGGTCACCTCTTCAAAGAAATCAATAAGACTTGTAAGGCAAGACCTACCCCTCACAAATCCATGCTGGCTGTCCCTAATCAAGCAGTGTCTTTCCAGATACTCATAAATCCTATCCCTCAGTACGCTTTCCATTACTTTGCCTAACACCGAAGTAAGACTAACTGGCCTGTAATTCCCGGGGTTATCCCTATTCCCTTTTTTGAACAGGGGCACAACATTCGCCACTCTCCAGTCCCCTGGCACCACCCCCATTGACAGTGAAGACGAAAAGATTATTGCCTACGGTTCTGCAATTTCCTCTCTTGCTTCCCACATAATCCTAGGATATATCCCATCAGGCCCGGGGGACTTGTCTATCCTCAAGTTTTTCAAAATGCCCTAAATGCTCCTCAGATCCTGTCTTGCAGCATCATATTTACCCTTCCCCCAATTGTAAAACCTGCCCTGTTGCACGCACCGATCTATCTCCATAACCAAGGTGAAAGTCACAGAATTGTGGTCACCATCACCAAAATGCTCACCCACTAACAAGCCCATCACTTGTCCCGGTTCGTTACCAAGTACTAAATCCAATATGGCCTCCCCTCTGGTCGTCCGATCTACATGATCGCTTCTCGGCCTTTTGACTCGGACTATGTGTAGTTCCTGAGGACCAGAGGAAGAGATTCTGCTCGAGTGCTGTCGGTTTGACGCAGCGGACGTGTGCTGGTGGGGGAAAAACCACGGGATCGTGTTGCGAGTCGTCGGAGCTGCTGGGGACCATCGCTGGATTGTGATTGGACGTTGGAGGATCGTTTGGTTGTGCTGACCTGCTCTTGGTGGATCTTTATGCTGGCTTCGGCCTAACGCCAATTCAGGTACCAGCCAACCTCAGAGCTATGGCATCAGCAGCCGCTCGCAGCCCTGGCCAGGGCATTCGCAACACAGTCAGGGTGACTGTGAAGAAGGTGGAGGAACGCACACCAGTCGATTGGACGGTGTTTGTGAAGAAGATTTTGCTGGAGTGCTGCGGGTTCGAAGCAGCGGACGTGTACTGCCTGCAGGATTTCCCTGTGGCAGGGTATTTCGATGTGACCTTCAGGAGCGTGAAGAATTACGAGCAGCTCCTGAAGGTCTTCAGGACCTGTTCTCCATCTTGTGGGCGGTCCCATTGTGTGTGCTTCCTGCGCAAAGGAGTCGGGTTGTAACAATCCAGATGTACAACCCTCACGTCCCAGCAGCAGATGTCCTGACCTTCTTGAGAAGATACGTCCAGGTCGAGGGAGAGAGTACCGATGTGGTCGATCCCTTCGGGATCTGGACCAGCAAACGACAGGTCAGGGTAACCCTGAGGGTCGATGCCAGTGGGAACATCCTCCACCCACCCTCCAGCTTTGCCATCGGAGGAAGCAGAGGTTACCTGACATACGCAGGGCAGCCGAAAGTGTGCCGAACTTGCAGGAGATCAGGCCACATGGTGGCGGATTGCAAGGTGACCATCTGCCGAAACTGCAAGCAGGAAGGCCACTCGATCAAGAAATGTAAGGAGGCCAAGAACTGTAATCTATGCGGAGAGACGGGCCACATGTACAAGGCCTGCCCAAGACGAGGGGCCGCCACCTACGCACAGATGGCTGGAGGTGGCAACATGAGCCTAAGACCAGCAAGGTGCCACAAAACAGCACGGGAACGGTGTCTGGAGGCACCCAGAAGGAAGGGCAGGCTGTAGCGGAGCAGACGGCAGACAGCGGGGAGGTGCAGCAGCCAATCCAAGCTCCTTCAGGACAGACGGAGGAAATGGAAGGGAAGGGATCATAGGAGGCAGAGGATTGGATTACGGTGAAAAGCAGGAAGAGGAAACCTCCCAAAGCCACCCAGCGAGGGGGGAAGTGACACCTACACGGCGAGGATACAGGCAGCTCTTCCGACAGTGAGGACGGGCGCAAGGCGGGTCGTCACCAGAGGAAGAGACAGAGCGCTGTGGGGAAAACGGAGGGCAGCATCGCCCAAGCAGGAAAAGACGATCCCTCTGAGGGGACGGGTAAAGGCCTCCCCCCAACCCGGTGAGAACCAAGAGGTACCCACCGGCCCACAGCTCCAGGTAACTGGGAGCAGCGGTCCTGTGACAGCCCCGCTGTCAGATGGAGAACTGGACCATGTGGACCCTGGGCCCGACCCGAAGACACCAGAGCGGGGAAATGGCTCCAGCGTGGAGCCGGTCAGCTACCTCAGCTCTGGGAGGGTCCAGCAGTTTGCCGTCACCACAGGGATGCACACAGCTACCCCAGAGGGGCAAGACCAGCAGCAAATGGACACTGTTAACCTTGTAAACTGTTAAAATGGGGTTAAAAATGGCCAGCATCAATGTGCGTAGCATCAAATCGGCTACGCGATGCGTTGGTACGATGGCCTTCCTGGCCAACGTTAAAGCCGACGTCCTGTTCCTGCAGGAGTGTGGGATACCGCACCTCAGCAGCTACAGGAGATGGTCGAGCTTGTGGGCCCATGGGCCGTCAGTTTGGTCGGGGGGCAATGATAGCCGTGCCTCCGGCCTGGGTATCCTGTTGAGAGGAGGCAACTTCACCATCTCCAAGGTTAAGGAGGCGGTGGGCGGGCGCCTCCTCGTCGCCGACGTCATGTACAGGAATGCTCCCCTGAGACTGATTAATGTGTCTGCCCCAGTGGGTAAGAGTGATCGGTTGGCCGTCCTGCAGCAGCTTCCACTGTTGCTGGCTACGTCCAGGATGGTCATTCTGGCTGGAGACTTCAACTATATCATTGATGCAGATGGACGATCCGGCGGGTGGGACAGTAAACTGGACACCATGTCCAGAGCCCTGATGGACACGGTAAAGGATGCCAAGCTGCACGACGTCTTCAGCACCCCTGCAGACGGAGCGCAGCGTAGATACACCTGGTCACGGGCAGACAGGTCTATCCGCTCAAGGATAGATGACCTGTTTGCGTCCCGAACGCTCTCGGTCAGATCCACCGAAGTCAAGCCGGTGTTCTTCTCTGACCACTGCCTCCTGCTGGCCGACTGTCACCTACAGGACGAGCAGCGGGCAGGTAAGGGAACGTGGAAGCTGAACACAAAGCTGTTGACCCCGGGAAACATTGAGGAACTCAAGAGGGACTACGCAGTTGGAGAACCGTGAAGCCCCTCTTTGAGTCCCCAGCGGACTGGTGGGAAACAGTAAAAGGGAACATCAAGAGGTTCTTCATCCTCAAAGGTGTTCAGGAGGCGAGAGAGAGACGGGG
>NC_057710.1:136062909-136075091 GCF_004010195.1 Chiloscyllium plagiosum | reverse complement strand
GAAGGGACTCGCTGTATAAAGATCTGGGCAACGGGGGAAAAAATATACCCAATGCCACCCTCACCCTGATGGCCATCTTTGTGTGTGGCTGCATCAAGCTGTGCGTGGATCCCCGGTACGCAAACACCAAGTGTCACTATGTACTGAGGTTCTACCTGTCCCCGGTTTTGCGAAGGATGGGCCTGGCCTCGCTGCCGCTGAACGCTCCGAGTAGTTGGACCGTTCTGTATCACCTGTCCTTCGTGGAGAAGTTTATGAAGATAAACACCTTTGACCACAAGTCCATCAGGAGGTAGTCAGCATGTAGTGTCCTTGAGACCCTTCGGGAAAAGGAGAGGGCGGATCCTATCAAGCGGTTCCCTGAGCAGACTGTCAAAGCCATTTGGCAGAATGCCTCATCGCCAGAACTTTCCAACAAGCACCAAGACATGGCTTGGCTGGTGGTGAGAAGGGCTCTGCCTGTGAGATCCTTTATGCACGCCCGGACTCTCAGCCGCACCGCATGCTGCCCTGCGGGGGGGACGAGACTGCACACACCTCCTTCTGGAATGTGCCTATGCAGAGGAAGTCTGGAGAGGAATGCAGTGGTGTTTGTCGAGGTTCGTCCCCAGCAGCGCCATGACGCAAGACCCTGTGCTCCACAGCCTGTTCCCCGGGACGCACACCGAGACGAACATCAACTGTGCCTGGAGGATCATCAACTCAGTGAAGGACGCTCTCTGGGCGGTCCGAAACCTGTTGATCTTCCAGCTGAAGGAGCTGACCCCGACTGAGTGTTGCAGACTGGCACATTCCAAGGTCCAGGACTACGTGTTGAGGGACGCGCTGAAGCTTGGGGCAGCTGCCGCCAAGGCGCGGTGGGGAAAGACCACCGTGTAACATCTGCCTGCCTAACGAAGAACAGGGGGCGCATGCAGTCATTTCGGCTCTGCTGACGCCTCAACTAATTATATGGGCATATGATTGAAAAATGTACAGACCTGTATAAAAATGATAAATTCTGATCTCTGTATGTACATGTTTACGTATGTATGGCATGACCAACTGTACAGACCATCAAATTATTTTATGAATAAAGTATATTTTTGAAATAAAAAAAAATCTACATACTGAGTTAGAAAAGCTTCCTGGACACACTGCACAAACACTGCACAAACACAAATACTGGACAGAGTATTGAGTACAGGAGTTGGGAGGTCATGTTGCGGCTGTAAAGGACATTGGTTAGGCCACTGTTGGAATATTGCGTGCAATTCTGGTCTCCTTTCTATCGGAAAGATGCTGTGAAACTTAGAAAGGTTCAGAAAAGATTTACAAGAGTGTTGCCAGGGTTGAAGGATTTGAGCTATAGGGAGAGTCTGAACAGGTTGGGGCTGTTTTCCATGGAGCATTGGAGTCTGAGGGGTGA
Source organism: Chiloscyllium plagiosum (assembly GCF_004010195.1). NCBI lineage: Eukaryota > Metazoa > Chordata > Chondrichthyes > Orectolobiformes > Hemiscylliidae > Chiloscyllium > Chiloscyllium plagiosum. Next base: position 136,073,683 of record NC_057710.1, on the reverse strand, counting down.
CCTTATAGAGGTTTACAAAATTATGAGGGGCATGGATAGGGTAAATAGACAAAGTCTTTTCCCTGGGGTTGGGGAGTCCAGAACTAGAGGGCATAGGTTTAGGGTGACGGGGAAAGATATAAAATAGACCTAACGGGCAACTTTTTCACACAGAGGGTGGTACGTGTATGGAATGAGCTGCCAGAGGAAGTGGTAGAGGCTGGTACAATTGCAACATTTAAGAGGCATTTGGCTGGGTATATGAATAGGAAGGGTTTGGAGGGATATGGGCCAGGTGTTGGCAGGTGGCATTAGATTGGGTTGGGATATCTGGTTAGCATGGACGGGTTGGACTGAAGGGTCTGTTTCCATGCTGTACATCTCTATGACTCTTTGGCTCTAATTAAAATAATTGCACCAGAAGCAGTGCAAAAAAGTTTTGCTTGACTGTTCCTCGGATGAGGAGAAAGTGAGGACTGCAGATGCTGGAGATCAGAGTTGAGACTGTAGTGCTGGAAAAGCACAGCAGGTCAGGCAGCATCCGAGGCGCAGGAGGATCAACATTTCAGGCATAAGCTGAGCAGGAGAATCAATGTTTCAGGCTTCAGAATGATGTCTCTGTTCCTTGGATAACAGTTTTATCTTATGAGGAAAGGATTGTGTTTGCATTTTTTAGAGTTAAGAAGAATGAAAGATAATTTTAATGGAGTTCTTAATGGCCTTAATTGGATGGATGGTGAAAGGATAACTTCCCTTGTAGGAGAGATTAGAGCTCGGGGCCAGAGTATAAAAGGAAGTGGCTTCTGATTAAAGGCAGAAAGGAGCAGACCTTTCTTCTCTCTCTCAGAAACTGTGTAATTATTTTCCCTTGAAAATGATGGAGGAATGTTTTTCAGGCAGAGATAGACAGATACTTGAGTAACAAAGGAATTAAAGGTTATCTGTGATAGGCAGAAATGTGAAGTTGAAATCACAATCATGATATCCAATCCCTCTACACCCCCATCCGCCATGACCAGGGCATCCAAGCCCTCCGTTTTTCCTCTCCCGATATCCCCAACAGTACCCTTCCACTGACACACTCATTCGTTTGGCTGAACTAGTCCTCACCCTTAACAGTTTCTCCTTCGAATCCTCCCACTTCCTCCAGACCAAAGGGGTAGCCATGGGCACCCGTATGGGCCCCAGCTATGCCTGTCTCTTTGTTGGCTACGTAGAACAGTCTATCATCTGTAGTTACACCGGCACCACTCCCCACCTCTTCCTCCGCTACATTGATGACTGCATCACTGCCACCTCGTGATCCCGCGAGGAGGTTGAGCTGTTCATCAACTTCACCAACACATTCCACTCTGACCTTAAATTCACCTGGACCATCTCTGACACCTCCCTCCCCTTCCTGGACCTCACCATCTCCATTAATGACGACTGACTTGACACTGACATTTTTTACAAACCCACAGCTACCTGGATTACATCTCTTCCCACCCTTCCTCCTGCAAAAATGCCATCCCGTATTCCCAATTCCTCCGCCTCCGCCATATCTGCTCCCAGGAGGTCCAGTTCCACCACAGAACACACCTTCTTTAGAGATCGCAAGTTCCTTTCTCACGTGGTTGAAGATGCCCTCCAACGCACCTTATCCACATCCCACACCTCTGCCCTCAAACCCCATCCCTCCAACCATAACAAGGACAGAACGCCCCTGGTCCTCACTTTCCACACTACCAACCTTTGCATTAACCACGTCATCCGCCAACATTTCCACCACCTACACCAGAGATATGCTGTGGTTCTGTTCGCCGAGCTGCAAGTTTTTGTTGCAAACGTTTCGTCCCCTGTCTAGGTGACATCCTCAGTGCTTGGGAGCCTCCTGTGAAGCGCTTCTGTGGTGTTTCCTCCGGCATTTACAATGGCCTGTCCCTGCCGCTTCCGGTTGTCAGTTTCAGCTGTCCGCTGTAGTGGCCGGTATATTGGGTCCAGGTCTATGTGTTTGTTGATGGTGACCTGGACCCAATATACCGGCCACTACAGCGGACAGCTGAAACTGACAACCGGAAGCAGCAGGGACAGGCCACTATAAACACCGGAGGAAACACCACAGAAGCACTTCACAGGAGGCTCCCAAGCACTGAGGATGTCACCTAGACAGGGGACGAAACGTTTGCAACAAAAACTTCCAGCTCGGCGAACAGAACCACAGCAACGAGCACCCGAGCTACAAATCTTCTCACCAGAGATATATTTCCCTCCCCACCCCTTTCCGCTTTCCGCAAAGACCGTTCCCTCCGTGACTACCTGGTCAGGTCCACGTCCCCCAACAAACCACCCTCCCGTCCTGGCACCCTCCCCTGCCACTGCAGTAATTGCAAAATCTGTGCCCACACCACCTCCCACACCACCATCCAAGGCCCCAAAGGAGCCTTCCACATCCATCAAAGTTTCACCTGCACATCCACCAATATCATTTATTGTATCCGTTGCTCCCGATGCGGTCTCCTCTACATTGGGGAGACTGGACGCCACCTCGCAGAGTGCTTCATGGTACATCTTTGGGATACCTGCAACAATCAACCCCACCGCCCCGTGGCCCAACACTTCAACTCTCCCCCTACTCTGCCAAGGACATGCAGGTCCTGGCCTCCTCCACTTCCGCTCCCTACTACCCGACGCCTGGAGGAAGAATGCCTCATCTTCCACCTCGGAACACTTCAACCCCAGGGCATCAATGTGGACATCACCTGTTTCCTCATTTCCCCTTCCCCCACCTTACTTCAGTTCCAACCTTCCAGCTCAGCACTGTCCCCATGACCTGTCCTACCTGCCAATCTCCGCTCCACTCTCCCCTCTGACCTATCACCTCCATCCCCATCCCCATTCACCTAATGTACTCTTTGCTACCTTCTCCCCAGCTCCCCCCCACCCATTTATCTCTCCACCATGGAGGCTTCCTGCCTCTATTCCTGATGAAGGGCTTTTGCCCGAAGCGTCGATTTTCCTTCTCCTCGGATGCTGCCTGACCTTCTGTGCATTTCCAGCACCACTCTGATCTAACTTGAGTTATAGTCTATGAGCCATATATTATTCCTCCCATTCTTCATATCTTCTAACATGTTGCAATCCCAGTAACCCCTATGATCCTTCCTTCACCTTCCTATCTTCACTTCCTTCAGGTCCTTTACATCACCATCAATATGCCTGCCTTATCTCAAGAGTTCATGGGCCCTTGAGGCACCTATGCTCTTGCTAGACTTGCATCCTTCCCAAATCAAGGTGAGAGAGACCATGACTCGTCTGAAACCCACTAACTTTAAGAGTGAGCTGTTCCCTCCAATACAGTACTTTATCTCACCTTAGTGTATCTTGTTGTCTTCAACTCTGATTATTTCCTCAGCCATTGAATACATTGTTGCCAACTCCTAGATTTGAGATTTCCACAGCTTTGCCTTTGCCAGATTTATGAGAAAGCACCTGGAGAATTGTTAAATTGCCATGTAAGTTCCTAGTTTTCCAAAGGCAAGTGGTTGTAAGACTGTGTGGGAGAACAGGATGAGAGAAGGAGTGTTTTGCAGAAAGTCCGAATAATGTAAAATGGGTTTTAATGCATGAAATGAGCAGAAGCAGCTCAATGGCACAGGTTAAGTATCCATTATCTGTTCGTCCAAAAACTGAAAAGACATAAAATCTGAAGATCTTTTCAGAAGCAGACCCAATTGCACATGCTGAGACATTTTGGTTCCTTGAAAATCAAACTTCACTTGGCCCAAACAGACCTCGATGTGAGGATTCTTATCAGTCAAAACATAAAGTTTTGTTTTTCAAAGGGCTGAATTCTATACATCTACAGTCCATTCATCAGGAACCCTTTGGAGAAAAAAATACTTTTATGTGACACAAAGTTTATTTCTAAAGGGCCCAAACAGACAAGAACAGACTATAGTGGACCAGAAAGCTAAAACCATCCTTTATCTGAAAACCAGTTGGTTCCAAGGTTTCCAGATAGAGGATACTGACCTGTAATAGATTTACAAATGTCAATTTTGAAAGAATTTATTGTTGGGTTTTTGTTCCCAATTCCCTCTGCTCTCTGCACAAGCATAGCCTTGATTTCAAAATTCTCTTCTTTTGTTCAGGTTCCTCTATGGCTTTGTCTCTCTTTATCTGTGGAATTGACACCAGCATACAACCATCTGTGATAACAATGTTTATATATTTTGACCTTTTCTGCATCCTTCATTTTAATCTCTCCACTCTCAGTGACCTTGCCTGTAATTATCTCTGCTCCAAGCTCTGGAATCACTTTCTAAAGTTCTCTACCAATCTATCTTACCATTATTCTTTAGGATCCTCCTTAAGATTTGTCTCTTATATCCAGCTTTTTTGACCTGGTATCTCTTTACATAACTCAGTGCCATATTTTATTTCACTATAAGCTTGTGAAACACTTTGGACTTTTCATTTTGTTGAAGTGTATAAAAATATAATGTATCTGGAAATACAATTCTGCAAATGCAAATTCACAGACACACACACACAGGCACACACACAGACACACATACACAAATCTATAGGTTGAATTTGCATTTGCAGAATTCTATTTGCAGATACATTCTATTTTGCTCAAAAAGCAGACAATCTGTGGGCAGTCAATGCAGACAGTCAATAGATATAACATTTTACAAATTTCTACTTTGGAAATAGAACCAGTCTGATTCAAGATTGGGATACAGACAGACTCTAACGTCACACTTTTAATGCATTGTCTGAGCTGAGATGTCACTTTTTTCATAAAGTCTTAAGTAATCTTGAGAAAATAAGTTCTGGGATTTACATATTAATGAATCAAAACCTGCAACCCATTCTCAAAAATTAAAGACTTAACAGCAATCTAGGTCTGTTCAATATATTGTTTCAGTTGCATGACACTGTAATCTTTTGCTATAAATTCTGTGTCTTATGATCCTTCTCCACAGCTACCTGATAAAGGAGCAGCGTTCCGCAAGCTAGTGCTTCCAAATAAACCTGTTGGACTATAACCTGGTGTTGTGTGATTTTTAACTGTATCTGACTTGAGACTTTAACTTTGTTTTTCTCTCCACAGATGCTGCCAAACTTGCATGCTAAGGTTGTCCAGCACTTTCTGTTTTTTATTTCATTTTCCAGCATCTACAGTGATTTGAATTTGCACTAAATTTTAAATCTTGGTTGGTCTACACTTGGAATAAGATGCACATTTTCTGTTCTCCTCATTATCAGAAGGATACTGGGAGATGCTTTTTGAACATTTACCTGCTGGGAAAACTCCATTTTGAGGCTTGAAAATTGCCGTGAGCCCTCAGCAAGAACTGAGAGAATGAGAGCCTAGTGAGTTTTGAGAATGAGAGCCTGTAACTTTGTTAGTGCTTCTCATCAGCTGTTACAGCCTTGGATCTCACAACATCAAACTTTTAGTTTGCGATTCCACTTGGGGTCCACTTTAGGAAGAGTTGAGTTTGGTTGCATTGGGGAAAGTACTCAATAGATTCAGCAGGATACCACAAGAACTGAGGAGATGGTTATTGTCGTGATTTGAACCAGGCTGGGTGGGTGTCCTTGACTATGAGATCCTTGACTGGGGTTCTTAACCTGCTCCAATCAGGGAGCCCTGGCCGAAAGATATAAACAGGAGGTTCAGAAAGTCTCCTCATTCTCCTGGCTTTGAGCTGGCTGGTCACAGGCCATGTGTAGTACACATGTAAGTAAAGGGAGACTTGGTGACAGGATACTGGCTTCTGTGCAGTTGTTTCAGATATATTTATCAGGAGTGGCTGCATAGGCTGGGGGTTGTTTCTTGAGAATACAAAAGGCTACAGAATAACCTTACTGAGCTCTTTCTGATTATCAAAGTGGACAGAGAACAAAAAATGTGTACCTGTGTCCAGACTCAGTGGACTCAGTGGTCATAAATCTATAGCAATCACTAATAAATACAATAGGAAATTGAGGGGAAGCAGTTTTTTCAAAAACAAGTGGGAAGAATATAAAAAGCACTATTATAAGCAGTGAATAGCATAGATGCATTGAAAGACCAAACAAACACATGGGAGAAAGAACTGCAAGTGTATGCCAACAGTGCTATAAAGAAGGGTGGAAGGAGGCTTGTGTGGAGTATAAATTTTGACATAAACCAGTTGGACTTCATTCTATGATATAGATTCAATTTAATTATTTTTAATTAATCATCCTGCCCACTCTCAATCACTCCCCTGCCTGCAGCTCCTTTTGAACATTCATTTCCTAACTTGTGGCTTAAAGTACTCACTTTGGTGAGCCAGGTGGACATTTGGTGGACAGTTCTCAGTTACTGTTTCAGAGTATTGGATTGTTTGACTGTATTGCTCGAAGAAGGCAACACTATTTAGATTCCCTACAGTGGAGAAACAGGCCCTTCGGCCCAACAAGTCCACACCGACCCTCCGAAGAGTAACCCACCCAGACTCATTTCCCTCTGACTAATGCACCTAACACTATGGGCAATTTTGCATGGCCAATTTACCTGCCCTATACATCTTTTGGACTGTGGGAGGAAACCGGAGCACCCGGAAGAAACCCACACAGACACTGGGAGAATGTGCAAACTCCACACAGACAGTTGCCTGAGACTGGAATCGAACCTGGGACCCTGGTGCTGTGAGACAGCAGTGCTAACCACAGAGCCACCCATAAAATAGCTTGCTGATTCCTGTGTGCCCTGTGGACTTGGAGGCAGTTACCAGAATATTTACCCCACAGTATGCTTGCCAACTAATGTATTCTTTAACAAGCATAAATCGGTGAGAAAACATTAACTCATTACTTAAAGATTAATGCTGTAATTATATTTAAGCCTCAAGATGACTGATGTTATTTCTCAAAAAAAACATAGTGCTAAAATATCCTGAAACTGAGTGCAAGGATTGTAAAGAGTGGCTATTCCTGTTCCCCTTAGATAATGAAAGCACCATGCAAATTTTGTAGTGTCTGTAATTTTAAATAATAGTGACATACTAACCAATGGTATTCATGCTGTTGAATGATTGTACACTTCTGAAGGGGACCCAGGTTTGTTTGAAGCTAACATAATTTAAAGCGAGCCTGCACATCTCAAAGGAAAAGTCAATTCTGCCTCCAGCAGGTACTGTAGTTCATTGTAGAAGACTGACCTACAACATTAGCTATACAGCACAGAGTGGGCACCCAGGTTTTCTGACTCAGTAATCAATGAAGGATAAGTGATGTCCTGCAGTCACAGGGAGAAAAGAGAGCCTCCGGACAATTATTTAGAAAGTAATAAGAACAGACAACTATAGAGGTCAATGTGACCAGTCCAACCCTAAAGAGCTAACTGCAATGACAAATCAAGTTTAATGATTTCTTACGAGTGATCCAAGTTAGTAAAATTAATTTCAAATGCTATATCTTTATAAATGAATAACAAGCCTCTCTCATTGCACAATGCATTGCATCACCTTCACACACCCACCAATATTTGCCATCAGGGATGATGCATGACTCACATTCATAGCTTCACCTCACCCTTATACATTTAAGATTGCTGCAAGTCTCACACCCAAACTCGGCAGCTTGCCCAGACTGGCAATTATTCAACAATATCATGCCCTTCTCATGCCTGAAACGTCGATTCTCCTGCTCCTTGGATACTGCCTGACCTGCTGCGCTTTTCCAGCAACACATTTTCATCTCTGATCTCCATCATCTGCAGTCCTCACTTTCTCCACTGCAAAAATCCACCAAGGCTCCTTAGACAGCACCTTCCAAACCCAAGACCATTCCATCTAGAAGGACAAGGGTAGCAGACAGATGGGAACACCATCAATGACCCACCAAGTTGCTCTATAAGCCACTCACTATCCTGACTTGGAAATGTATCACCATTATTTCACTGTCACTGGGTCAAAATCTAGAAATCTCTCTGCAATGGCACTGTGAATGTACTTATAGCACAGGGACTGCAGTGGTTCAAGAAGGCAGCTTACTGTCATCCATTTTAATTCTTCTTCCCACATCCCACAATCTCTTTTGATTTACCAGTTCTAAATAAAGTATTCATCATTCCTTTCCCAACCTCTCGTCCTCGTCCCTGGCTCCCTCAAACCACACACCTCTCTGTTTGCCATGGCTATAGTCTTTTTGCCCTTTCTGTTTCAGATAATCAAGAACTGTAACTTGGCATGGCAATGGTGGAAGGAAAAGAGTTAGAAGAGCAAGAACAGAGTGATGAGAAAGAAACACCACTAATCACTTCAGACTTGGAGCCAACAGGTCAAACATTGTGGAATCTTTACAGTGTTGCATAGATGTTTCTGTTGAGCATAAAACGAGACACATTAACAGCAGAAGAAAGTGATTTAGCTCCTCGAGCCTGCTCTACTATTCAATCAGATTAGAGAATCATAAAATCCCTACAGTGCTGGAAGAGGCCTTTCATCCCATCGAGTCCTCATCGACCCACCAAAGATCATCCCACCCAGACCCACCTTCCTACCCTATCCCTGTAATCGTGCATTTCCCATGGCCAACCAACCTAACCGACACATCCCTGGAAACTATGGGCAATTTAATATGGCCAATCCACCTAGCCTCCACATTTTTGGACATCATTGGACGAAATTGGAGCACCCAGAGGAAGTCCATGCAGATACAGTGAGAGCATGCAAACTCCACATAGACTGTTGCCCAAGGCTGGAATCGAACCTGGGTCCCTAATCATGGCTGATCTGATACTCCATTTCTCTGCTTATCCCCAGTAAGTTTCCAACCTTTTGCTTATCAAGAATCTCTCTAAGTTTACTTTTAAAATATTCAAAGATTCTGTTTCTGTTGCCTTTCGATCTAACATGTTTCAATTAAGTTGGTTCCTATTCTTCTAAACTCAAGCAGATACAAGCCTAGCATTACAAACCTTCTCTGAACTGTTTCAAACACATTTACATCTTTTCATAAATTAGACTAATATTATGCATATTAAGTCAGGTATAACTGAAGTATAATCTCCCTAGTTTTGCGCTCAATTCCTCTTGCAATAAGTTGTAACATTTTAATAGCTTTCCTATTTACTTGCTGTATATACACACTAACCTTTTGTGATTCCAGCAGATTACCATGCCAGCTGAAGAGTCATCAAGGAGGAATGACTGGGCAAAGTGGGTAAAAAGCTGATGTGACACAGAAGGAATAATAAGCATTACCTCAGGTCCTTAATACATCTGTCAATATTATGAGACCCATTTAAAATTAGGGCATATTCTACTGTTGGTGGCAGGATATGAGGTGTAATGTGTCATCTACAAAATGGTACATCTTCAGACACAAATTCAGGTCAATCTGAAAAAGGCGAACTCCAGGTCAGACAATTTGTTTACAATTTTAGACTTCAACAAATGTCTTTGGATTTAAGAGCTAATGACTTGTTCAACTTACTGTATATTCCAAGAATAAATACAACAATGTTTCAACCAATAACATAATGATTACAAAGTTCAGGGGAGTCCAAACTATCAAGAACATGTAGGAGAATTGCTTTATTCATTGGAGGTTTTCATCTAATGGGAAAATCAGAATGTATCAGCACAGTTATTTACAGAGTCCTTGACCTTGATTGTTTTATTTATGGTTACATTGTTTGCAGCTTGTCTTTTGTTGTATATGGAATCTGACCCCTGTATTCACCAGTTGAATCACTTTAAATAAAATCAGCACATTTGAAAATGGAGTTATGCTCTTCAAATATTTCTTAATTTTACTCTGCATGGTAACACCAATGTAGTGCACTCCAGTTCTTTGATTACACTGTTTGAAGGCTCACTGCTGGGTGCATAAATAATTCACGGTTCCCATTCATCCAGTGTTTCGCAATCTTTGCAGTTTTATTACCATGCTTTGCCCAGTTTTCAGAATATTATCTGTGGCCATTTATCAATATTGAGTTCAAGAATTTTAGAAATTCATACAGCAGTTATGACAAGGGACAAATTCACTGCAACAGTCCAAACTTCTAGATTGACACAATTCCACAGGGCAGAAGGCTTCATAACATCTCCTGTCAACAGGTTCTAGCATCCATGAGGTCCTATTGTGTACAGGCAGGTAGATTGCTGAAAGGCATCTTAATAGGTCATTATCTTGTTCTTTTGACTGCCCATTGGCCAGCAATAGATGTCGCTCAGGCTGCAGCCCATTTCCTTACTCACCATTCACATTGTTCACTTATGTTAGTGTGCCTGAGCTTAATCCTGCTTCTCCTATTTGGCATGTCATTATCATGTTCAATATCTACCTTAGATGACTCAACCCCAATGTTACTATATGCAATTCAGAGCAATGTCTGGCAGAAATGATGCTGCTATCGTAGACATTGTTCATACATACCAGAGAAGACCTGGAACCCAAGGTACTGTGATCAAATTAACAAAACGTTTTAAGAATTATTTTGCAATTTAGTGTAGTTAATGCTGTGGTTCTGTTCGCCGAGCTGCAAGTTTTTGTTGCAAACGTTTCGTCCCCTGTCTAGGTGACATCCTCAGTGCTTGGGAGCCTCCTGTGAAGCGCTTCTGTGGTGTTTCCTCCGGCATTTATAGTGGCCTGTCCCTGCCGCTTCCGGTTGTCAGTTTCAGCTGTCCGCAGTAGTGGTCGGTATTTTGGGTCCAGGTCTATGTGTTTGTTGATGGAGTTTGTGGATGAGTGCCATGCTTCTAGGAATTCCCTGGCTGTTCTTTGTTTCGCTTGCCCTATAATGGTAGTGTTGTCCCAGCCAAAT
>NC_057710.1:136057215-136062829 GCF_004010195.1 Chiloscyllium plagiosum | reverse complement strand
GGATAGCTGGTTGTGTCGTTTCGTGGCTAGTTGATGTTCGTGGATGCGGATTGTTAGCTGTCTTCCTGTTTGTCCTATATAGTGTTTTGTGCAGTCCTTGCATGGGATTTTGTACACTACATTAGTTTTGCTCATGCTGGGTATCGGGTCCTTCGTTTTGGTGAGTTGTTGTCTGAGAGTGGCTGTTAGTTTGTGTGCTGTTATAAGTCCTAGTGGTCGCAATAGTCTGGCTGTCATTTCAGAGATGTTCTTGATGTATGAACATCAACATCAACAAAAACTTCCAGCTCGGCGAACAGAACCACAGCAATGAGCACCCGAGCTACAAATCTTCTCACAAACTTTAGTGTAGTTAAGCTCGAGCTTATCCCATTGGGAACACACACCAATGGTTCAAGTACACCAATGTATTCCCAGAAGGTTCCAAGTATGCAGTCAGAGTGTTGGATTAGATTTCCCTTCCAAACAGGTAACAATTTCCAGTGAATGTGGGCTGTAATTAAGAGGGAAGTGAGTTGGGGAGCCCTTCTGCTGATCTTTCCAAATTGTCTGTCCAAAGATTTACCTCCGCACCTATTGGTATTGGACTGTAGGCCCTGAGTCTTTGACCTTCTCCATGTGAATGACAGTAATTGACAGCGATGTGGTGCCACTATGTGTTACATTAAGTTTGTTTCAATTGTCCTTGGACTACTTCTTAAAAGCACCTTATTTGAAGAGGTCTTGAGACTTAGTGACATTAAAGATCTGAGGCTCTTGTAGGCATGGTTATAAGAAATGTTTTCTTTTGAGATGTATTTAAATATGTTTAAAGCTTTTAAATGCATGCTTCATATTTTGTCAAGTCGCTTTTTAAAAAAATGTATTTCAAGCTTCTTTTTAATGGTTTATTTTACAGTTTTGAAAACCTAGCCTGGACATTGGAAACTAAATTAAGGGTATTGGCTCCCTTTAAGCAATCTTCATTTTTCATCATCAGTGAAGAGAAAGATTAGGAAAATTCACTACACATAGAGCAGCCTAAGCAATAATTGTAAGTGAACTCTGGACCTACCCACAGGCATCCATGCCTGAATAATCAGAAAGTAGTGGCCTGGTAGCATTATCGCCAGATGAGTAATCCAGAAACCCAACTGATGTCCTGGGAAGCCGGGTTCAAATCCCACCATGGCAGATGATGGAATTTGAATTTAGTAAAAAAAATCGGAAATTCGGAATCTACTATTGACCATGAAACTATTCTTGGTTGTCGGCTCACTAATGTTCTTCAGGTAAGGAAATCTGCCATCCTCACCTGGTCTGGTCTATGTGGACTCTAGATCCATACAGGGTGGTTGACTCTCAATTGCCCTCTGAAATGGCCTAACAAGCCTTTCAGTTGTCTGATCACTACAAAGTCATTTCAAGGGCAATGCGTGATGGGCAATAAATGCTGAAGGGCCAGCGACACCCACATCCCACAAAAGAATGAAAAAAAGTTACATGCATACTATCCCCCTCCAACCTACCAACTCCCCCTCCCAGCAATTTGTCAGAGTGCTCATAAAGCAATAGTTGGTTTGTGTATGACTCATACAGGAGCGTTTCAGGTAAATATATGCCATCCATTGGTAAATGGGACCTGATAACCGTATTGGCATATGGCAACAAACTCAACTCTGTCACTTACTGATATGCACCTCTCCTGTGCAGCTATCATTATTCATGTTTGAAGATCAGTCTGTTATTACATCAAACAAGTATCTGTCTTGCCCAAATCAGTTTGTTACTGCATCACACAGATTTGTACCCAACTTGCCTAGACAGGTCTGTTATTGTATCGCACAAACTTGTACCCAACTCACCAAGGTCTGTCTGTTACCGTATCAGATTCTTCTTTTACTATATCACAATGATACAACCTCCTTCTTACACCTCATCATTCAGTTTCTGCAACACACAAGTACTTCCCCACTTGTCCCATGTCGTTCTGCTGATATCCCTCACAGTAACAAAAGGTTTCAATGAGAAAGGAGATCTGACAACTTGCTCACTGTTTAACAGCATTGAGTCTCCCCTTGGTGCATTTTATTTTTCCTGCTGTGAGGTAGGAAGCTCTGAAATGACTGTCTAATGATTTAGGAATTGAAGCCCTTTTGCCCTGGACCTTTGAGAAGGACACATGAAACCATCTCAATGTTTGTAAGGCATTGCTTAGATATGCCTCACAAGAAACAGCTACCATTGTTAGTCTTCTACACTGGGCAGCACAGTGGCTCAGTGGTTAGCACTGCTGTCTCACAGCATCAAGCAGTCAGGTCTAATTGCACCCACAGGTGACTGTCTGTGTGTGGAGCTGCACATTCTCCCCATGTCTGCATGGGGTTCCTCCGGGTGCTCCAGTTCCTTCCCAGAGTCCCAAGATGTGCACATTAGGTGGATTAGCCATGGCAAATATGAGGTTACAGGGATAGGATGGGGGCTGGGTTTGGGCAAGATGCTATTCAGAGGGTTGGTGCATCTCAATGGGCTGAATGGCCTCTTTCCAAACTGTAGAGATTTTATGAAAAGAATATTTGCAGGAAGAAGAGTTAGTTATAGATATTGGACCATGAAAACACAGAATGGTTACAGCACAAAAGGCCATTCAATCCATTGTAACCACATTGACTCTGTACAATGAAAGCAAAATAATGCTGAAACAAACACAGAAAAAGCTGGAGAGAGTTCTGAAAAAATTCATACCAGTCTCAAAATAACTCTGTTTCTCTCATCAGAGATGTCACTAGATCTGTTGCCTTACACCAGCATTCTGTGTTTGTACAACATTCCATTCTTAACATCATGATCTAGCCAAGTGGATATAGAAAGGATGCTTGTTCTTTTGGGTCAATCCAGAATTAAGATGCACTGTTTCAAAATTAGTCAATTTCAGGACAGAGATGAGGATAAATATTTTCTTTCAGAGGGTTGTGCCTTAGAGGAATATTACCTTAGAGGAGAAACACTGCAGAAAAGTAGATCACAGAGGGATTTGGAAGTCCTTGCATATGAACTTCAAACCGCTAACCCACAAATTCAGCAGGTAATAGGGAAGACAAGTAGAATATTGAACTTTATGTCAAAGAGAATGAAGTATAAAAGTAAGGAGATTTGCTAAAACTATACAAAGCTCTCATCAGGCCAATGCTGGAGTATTGGTTTTGGTCCCCTTACTTAAGGAAAGATACATTGGTGTTAGAGCCTGATACTGGGAATCGTGGGACTGACTTATGACAGGTTGAGTTGCTCCTGTCTGTACTAATTGGAGTTTAGAAGAATGAAAGGTCACGTAGTTGAAACATGGATGGTTCTTGGGAGATTGACAGAATATGTGCAGAAAGGTGGCTTCCCCTTGAGGGAGAATCTAGGACCAAAGAGTAAAATAGCCAAAGATGTTACACCCGTTTAATACAGAGGTGAGGAGGAATTTCTTCTCTTGGAAGGTAATGACTTTGTGGAATTTTTCACCACAGAGAACTGTAGAGGCTGGTTACCCCTATACACCTTGATTCTCTTACTGACCTCAGACCTGAATATACAGCAAACATTTTATTAACTAGTACTTATAGGACTAGGAGTGTACCAGTTGATCAAATATTCTAGTTGAGCACAGATTCAAAGTAAAAACACACACTAAGTAATAAATCAGTATATATATCACTGTTATACTTTACTTACAGCATAAATTTCTTAATAATAACCTAAATAGAACTTGCCGTCTCGAACCCTCTACTGATTTGTCAGTTATCGCGGAGAATGCAATAATACAAGAAACTTCCAGTATTTCTGTTGATTTACCAAGAGTGCTGGTTAAAACAAAGTCTTCTGTTTATTCAAGTCTGAGATAGGCAGATTTTTAATCAGTTAGAGGTGCAAGAGAAAGGGGCACGAAGGTGTGATTGAGGATGATCAGATCAGTCATAGAGTCATAGAGTCAAAGAGATGTACAGCATGGAAACCCGTCCATGCCGACCAGATATCCCAACCCAATCTAGTCCCATCTGCCAGCACCCGGCCCATATCTCTCCAAACCCTTCTTATTCATATACCCAGCCAAATGCCTCTTAAATGTTGCAATTGTACCAGCCTCCACCACTTCCTCTGGCAGCTCATTCCATACACGTATCACCTTCTGTGTGAAAATGTTGCCCCGTAGGTATATTTTATATCTTTCCTCGTCACCCTAAACCTATGTCCTCTAGTTCTGGACTCACCAACGCCAGGGAAAAGACTTTGTCTATTTACCCTATCCTTCCCCCTCATAATTTTGTAAACCTCTAAACGGTCACTCCTTAGGCTCCGATGCTCCAGGAAAAACAGCCCCAGCCTGTTCAGCCTCTCCCTATAGCTCAAATCCTCCAACCCTGGCAACATCCTTGTAAATCTTTTCTGAACCCTTCCAAGTTTCACAACATCTTTCTGATAGGAAGGAGAGCAGAATTGCATGCAATATTCCAAAACAGTTGCCTAACCAATATACAGCTGCAACATGACCTCCCAACTCCTGTACTCAATACTCTGACCGATAAAGGAAGGCATACCAAATGCCGTCTTCACTATCTTATCTACCTGTGACTCCATTTTCAAGGAGCTATGAACCTGCACTCCAAGGTCTCTTTGTTCAGCAGCACTCCCTAGGATCTTATCATTAAGTGTATAAGTCCTGCTAAGATTTGCTTTCCCAAAATGTAGTACCTCGCATTTATCTGAATTAAACTCCATCTGCCACTTCTCAGTCCATTGGCCCATCTGATCAAGATCCTGTTGTAATCTGAGGTAACCCTCTTCGCTGTCCACTACACATCCAATTTTGGTGTCATCTGCAAATTTACTAACTATACCTCTTATGCTCGCATCCAAATCATTTATGTAAATGACAAAAGGTAGAGGACCCAGCACTGATCCTTGTAGCACTCCACTGGTCACAGGCCTCCAGTCCGAAAAACAACCCTCCACCATCACCCTCTGTCTGCTACCTTTGAGCCAGTTCTGTATCCAAATGGCTACTTCGCCCTGTATTCCGTGAGATCTAACCTTGCTAATCAGTCTCCCGTGGGGAACCTTGTCGACTGCCTTACTGAAGTCCATATAGGTCACATCTACCACTCTGCCCTCATCAATCCTCTGTTGCTTCCTCAAAAAAACTCAATCAAGTTTGTGAGACATGATTTCTCACACACAAAGTCATGTTGACTATCCTGAATCAGTCCTTGCCTTTCCAAAATACATGTACATCCTGTCCCTCAGGATTCCCTGCAACAACTTGCCCAACACCGACGTCTATAGTTCCCTGGCTTGTCCTTACCACCCTTCTTAAACAGTGGCACCACGTTAGCCAACCTTCAGTCTTCCGGCACCTCACCTGTGACTATTGATGATACAAATATCTCAGCAAAAGGCCCAGCACTTCACTTCTCTAGCCCCCCACAGAGTCCTAAGGTACACCTGATCAGGTCCTGGGGATTTATCCACCTTTACCTATTTCAAAACATCCAGCACTTCCTCCTCTGTAATATGGACATTTTGCAAGATGTCACCATCTATTTCCCTACATATATGTTCCATATCCTTTTCCACAGTAAATACTGATGCA
>NC_057710.1:136053447-136057145 GCF_004010195.1 Chiloscyllium plagiosum | reverse complement strand
TCTCCCCGTGTCTGCGTGGGTTTCCTCCGGGTGCTCCGGTTTCCTCCCACAATCCTAAAAAAAAATGTGCGGGTCAGGTGAATTGGCCATGCTAAATTGCCCGTAGTGTTAGGTTAAAGGGGTAAATGTAGGGGTATGGGTGGGTTGCGCTTCGGCGGGACGGTGTGGACTTGTTGGGCCGAAGGGATGTTTCCACACTGTAAGTAATCTAATCTAATCTAATCTAAAACACTCATTTAGTATCTGCCCCATCTCCTGCAGCTCCACACAAAGGCCGCTTTGCTGATCTTTGAGGGGCCCTATTCTCTCCCCAGTTATGCTTTTGTCCTTAATGTATTTGTAAAAACCCTTTGGATTCTCCTTAATTCAATTTGTCAAAGCTAGCTCATGTCCCCTTTTTAACCTCCTGATTTCCTTCTTAGTATACTCCTACTTCCTTTATACTCTTCTAAGGATTCACTCGATCTATCCTGTCTATACCTTACATATGCTTCCTTCTTTTTCTTAACCAAACCTTCAATTTCTTTCGTCATCCAGCATTCCCTATACCTACCAGCCTTTCCTTTCACCCTAACAGGAGTATACTTTCTCTGGGTTCTTGTTATCTCATTTCTGAAGGCTTCCCATTTTCCAGCCGTCCCTTTACCTGCGAACATCTGCCCCCAATCAGCTTTCGAAAGTTCTTGCCTAATACCGTAAAAATTGGCCTTTCTCCAATTTAGAACTTCAACTTTTAGATCTGGTCTATCTTTTTCCATCACTATTTTAAATCACATAGAATTATGGTCGCTGGCCCCAAAGTGCTCCACCACTGTCACCTGCCCTGCCTTATTTCCCAAAAGTAGGTCAAGTTTTGCACCTTCTCTAGTAGGTACATCCACATATTGAATCAGAAAACTTTCTTGTACACACTTAACAAATTCCTCTCCATCTAAACCCTTAAGACTATGGCAGTCCCAGTCTATATTTGGAAAGTTAAAATCCCCTACCATAACCACCCTATTATTCTTACAGATCTCCTTACAAGTTTGTTTCTCAATTTCCCTCTGACTATTAGGGGGTCTGTAATACAATCCCAATAAGATTATCATCCATTTCTTATTTCTCCATTATCTTATTGATTGGCAGAGCAGACCCCATGGGCTGAACAGCCTGCTTCTGTTCCTGCATCTAATGGTTTTATTGCAGCTTTGAAACTGGCTGCCTTAGGAGGCAATAGAGGTGACGTTACTGAATATTTTAAAGGCAGAGGTGAATATATTCCTTTTAGACAAGGAAATTAAGGGTTATTGGAGCAGATGTGAACATTGAATTTGAAATGCAAACAGATCAGCCATCATCTTACAGAATGATAGAGCAGACGAATGTGCACCAACTCTACATACTTTGACCTTAGTTGCTCTGAAGAAGCTAATGAACCCATTCTTGACATTACCTTTATCAAGTTAACCTTCAGCATTCCTCTCACGCACTTCCTTAGGGCTAAAACATGGATCCTCTTGCAGACAGCAAACCTCAGTTGAAGAATGTTTAAACTACTAGATTTTATTCCTGAAGCAGTCTCTGATATTGTAGTGAGCCACGTTGTTACAATTGGCCTGAATTTTCTCCTTCCACAGAGGCAGATTCTCCACAGAGAGATATTGTGTTTGGAATCCACATTGTAATTGAGCAACATTTGACGAAATTCCACATGGGGTACTGTTAAACTGAATGGCAGAAGTTTTAATTCTGCAATTCTGAGGAAAATCTCACCTGATATTATTCTTTATAGGAAAATGCTGCCGTGCACGTTAAATGCAAAATTAAAATGATATGTTAGGTAGAATGTGTTGCAGAGTTGAGATAGTGTTATGGAATGTAAAAGCTCGAAATTAGCATGAAAAGACAATTATGAGGAAGGATACAAATTTTGTGGTGTGAATACACAAGAGCTGCGTGAAAATGGCTTTCATGAAATGCTCAATGGGACAATATCACTAATCTATAATGCAGCATCTGCTACTTAAACTCTAATAAAGACACTTGGTCGAAAGCTGACTTTCAGTTGAAGCTGATTTGCAATATTTCATATGGAGATTAGGCTGGGCATTATGTGTGCTGCATTTTTTACCAATTTTATTTTAGTGTTGGTACATTATAATTACATTTATGTTTATAGTAACAGGAGTCTGCCTGTTTGTGAGTGTTTTGGAGTGGTAGAAAAGTGGTACACAAAGTCCCAATTGTTTACTCACTGCTTCCCTCTGATGGTTAAAGTTGAGTTACTTTGTGCTGAATCATGAGCCAAGAGTGCAGTTGTTACAGTTTTCTTAAAAAGCATCTACACAATGCCTTTTCAATGCGCAATGATTTCCATTACATTACTTTTTTTCTTTTCTCTGTTTGTTTCTGACCCAATTTATTTCTCATTTCTGAGTTTTCTTCTTCCTCACTATCTTATTTATATTGTTTACTTTTGTGTGACCTACTTTCTCTTTCTCTTGCTTGTCAGCCTTTCTGTTAGTTCCTAGTTGCTGACAGATGGCAAACTGGGATGGGGAAGAATTGGAGACGAATCACAGATAAGGGTAAATGAGTAGGAACAACCGAGAACATAAACCATCTCAAAGAGTTCTGAAACACTAGGAGCATAAACAACCCATATGGAACTATCCAAATGAGTTACAGAGGCACTTAAAGGTTACACAAAATGGGAAGGCTGGGGTGGTAATTAGCGGAACAATTCAGGTACAATAACATTAAAAACTCAATAACTAAATGGACAGACACTTGCTTTTGAAGTCCAGATTACGAATCTTAGGTACTTTGTTCCTTCATAGATATTAGAAAAAAGAATATCTTTGAGAAGACCAGAAAAGATTATGGAATTGGTGAAAAGCATGCCTATTTATATGGCAGTCAGCAATACAGAAGGGCTGGGAGTCCTGAAAAGGGAGCTTGAGAAAGTTGGAAGAAGCTTCTAGGAACACTGCTAATGTTTCACTTATTTTATTATTTGTTAATGGGATGTTCATAGAATCATAGAGTAATAGAGATGTACAGCATGGAAGCAGACCCTTTGGTCCAACACATCCTTGCTGACCAGATATCCTAAATAGATCTAGATCCATTTGACAGCATTTGGTCCATGTCCCTCCAAACCCTTTCTATTCTTTTCCCTTTTAAATGATGAAATTGTACCAGCTTCCACCACTTCCTCTGGTAGTTCATTCCATACATGCACCATCCTCTGCATGAAAAAGTTGCCCTTAGGTCCCTTTTAAATATTTCCCTTCTCACCTTAAACCTGTGCTCTCTAGTTCTGGACTCCTTCACCCTGGAGAAAGAACTTGATTATTTATCCTATCTATGCCCCTCACAATTTTATAAACCTCTGACCCTCCAGGGGAAATAGCTACAGCCTATTTAGCCTCTCCCTATAACTCAAACCTAGATTAGAGTGGTGCTGGAAAAGCACAGCAGGTCAGGCAGCATCCGAGGAGCAGGAAAATCGATGTTTCGGGCAAAAGCCCTTCATCAGGAATAGAGGCAGGGTGCCTGCAGAGTGGAGAGATAAATGAGAGGGGGGTGGGAGTGGGGAGAAAGTAGCATAGAGTACAATAGGTGAATGGGGGTGATAGGTCAGAGAGGAGGATGTGGGAAGGTAGCAAAGAGTACAATGGGTGAATGGGGGTGGGGATGAAGGTGATAGGTCA
>NC_057710.1:136044790-136051302 GCF_004010195.1 Chiloscyllium plagiosum | reverse complement strand
CCTATCCCTTATAATTCTCTCTAAGATTTTGCCCACAACAGAAGTGAGACTCACCGGCCTATAGTTACTAGGGTTATTCCTACTCCCCTTTTTGAACAAGGGAACCATTTGCTATCCTCCAGTCTTCTGGCACTACTCCTGTAGACAACTAGGACATAAAAATCAAGGCCAATGGCTCTGCAATCTCCTCCTTTGCTTCCCAGAGAATCCTAGGATAAATGCCATCAGGCCCAGGGGACTTATCTATTTTCACCCTTTCCAGAATTTCCAACACCTCTTCTCTACATACTTCAAAGCCATCCATTCTACTTAATTGTGACTCAGTACTCACATTGACAACAATGTCCTGTTCCTGATTGAATAGCGGCACTTTTGAAGGGAGAAAGACAGTCAAAAGCAGTGAGCACATGGTCTGTAAGGGAGAGAGAGAAAGAAGGAGAAAGTGAGGTCTGCAGATGCTGGAGATCAAAGTTGAAACTTTATTGCTGGAACAGCACATTAATTGTGACTCAGTACTCACATTGACAACAATGTCCTGTTCCTGATTGAATAGCGGCAATTTTGAAGGGAGAAAGACAGTCAAAAGCAGTGAGCACATGGTCTGTAAGGGAGAGAGAGAAAGAAACCTACACGCTAACTGACACAGCAGTGAACTGCCTTTGCTGTCTGAATTCATGTATTGTTGGACATCGGTGTGTGTCTAGGAAAACTTAACAAACAGCAAAACTCACAATTGATCTTGGAGGAACATGTTTGGGAGAGGTCACAGAACAACAGCAGATCAGTGAATAATTTTAATAATGAGTAGAGTAGGTTCTTTCTTGATTATATGTTTTTATTGGGATCTGTCTCTTGATTAAATTTTAAAAATGTAAGCGATATGTATTAAGTTAGCCTGGAGCAGTGTTTGTAGAGCAATAAGACAGTGCTATTTTTTGGGTCTGTAGATTGGAAGGAGCAAAATGGCCTTTAGTAGAGTGATAGGTTCTGCTTGTCAGATGTGGGAGTTTTGAGAGGGGTTACTGAGGATTATATCTGCAACAAATGTTGGTTATGAATCCTATCAGATCAAATGGATCAGTTAGAGGCAAAGAGGAATTTATAAGATCTAGGGGTGTGTGATGGATGGCAGTTATAGGAAGGAAGATGGCTATCTCCATCTCAAACAAGTATGCTGTTTTGGAAAATGTAGGGGGTGATGGACATTCAGGGGAATGTAGCACGAACAGCCAAAATTCTGGTATCAAGGCAGGCTCTAATGTAATGAGGTATGCTGGGTTCCAATTGATCAATTGTGTTAGAGGACTCTCTAGTCAGAGGCACAGACAGACATTTCTGCAGCCAGCAGCGAAAAATCAGAATGGTGTGTTGCTTAACTGGTACTTTTGAAAATGTAACAAAGAGGATTGATGAGGGCAGAGCGGTGGACGTGATCTATATGGATATCAATAAGACATTTGACAAGGTTCCCCATGCGAGACTGGTTAGCAAGTTAGATCTCATGGAATACAGGGAGAACTAGCTATTTGGATACAGAACTGGCTCAAAGGTAGAAGGTGATGGTGGGGGGTTGTTTTTCAGACTGGAGGCCTGTGATCAGTGGTGCGCCACAGGGATTGGTGCTGGGTCCACTACTGTTCGACATTTATATAAATGATTTGGATATGAACATAGATATTAAGTTTGCAGATGACATCAAAATTGGAAGAGTAGTG
Organism: Chiloscyllium plagiosum; assembly: GCF_004010195.1. Lineage (NCBI taxonomy): Eukaryota > Metazoa > Chordata > Chondrichthyes > Orectolobiformes > Hemiscylliidae > Chiloscyllium > Chiloscyllium plagiosum. The sequence continues at coordinate 136,049,587 of NC_057710.1, read as the reverse complement.
GAAAGTGAAGAAGGTTACCTCAGATTACAACAGGATCTTGATCAGATGGGCTAAGGGGCTGAGGACTGCCAGATAGAGTTTAATTTAGATAAATGCGAGGTGCTGCATTTTGGGAAAGCAAATCTTAGCAGGACTTAAACACTCAATGGTAAGGTCCTAGAGAGTGTTGCTGAACAAAGAGACCTTGAAGTGCAGGTTCATTGCTCCTTGAAAGTAGAGTCATAGGTAGATAGGATAGTGAAGAAGGCTATTGGTATGCTTTCCTTTATTGGTCAGAGTATTGAGTATAGGAGTTGGGAGCTCATGTTGGGAGCTCATGTTGCAGCTGTTAGGCCACGTTTGGAATATTGCATGCAAATCCAGTCTCCTTCCTACTGGAAGGATATTGTGAAACTTGGAAGGGTTCAGAAAAGATTTACAAGGATGTTGCTAGGGTTGGAGGATTGGAGCTATAGGGAGAGGCTGCATAGGCTGAGACTGTTCTTCCTGGAACGTCAAATCATGAGGGGCATGGATAGGATAAATAGACAAAGTATTTTCTCTGGGTTGGAGGAGTCCAGAACTAGAGGGCATAGGTTTAGTATGAGAGGGGAAAGATATATAAGGAATCAAAGAGGCAATGTTTCCACACAGAGGGTGCTATGCGTATGGAACAAGCTGCCAGAGGAAGTGGTGGAGGTTAGTACAATTGCAACATTTAAAAGACATCTGGATGGGTATATGAATAGGAAGGGTTTGGAGGGATATGGGCCAAGTGCTGGCAAAAGAGACTAGATTAGGTTGGGATATCTAGTTGGCATGCACTAGTTGAACTGAAGGGTCTGTTTCTCTGCTATACATCTTTATGACTCTATGGCAACATCCTTCCTATAGCAGGGAGACCAGAATTGCACACAGTATTCCAAAAGTGGGTATTCAATGTCCTGTACAACCACAACATGACCTCTCAACTCCTATGCTCAATGCACTGGTCAATAAAGACAACAAATGCCTTCTTCACTATCCTATCAACCTATGACTCCACTTTCAAGGAACTATGAACCTGCACTCCAAGATCTCTGTTCAGCAACACTTCCCAGGACCTTACCATTAAGTGTATAATTCCTGCTCTGATTTGCCTTTCCAAAATGCAGCATCTCACATTTATCTAAATTAAACTCCATCTGCCACTCCTCAGCCCATTGGCTCCTCTGATTAAGCTTCCGTTGTTCTCTGAGGAAGCTTTCTTCACAGTGCACTACACCTCTAATTTTGGTGTCATCTGCAAACTTACAAACCATACCTTCTATGTTCACATTCAAATCATTTATATAAATAACAAAAAGCAGTGAATCCTCCACCAATTCTTGTGTTGCAAACCACTGGTCACAGGCCTCATGTTTGAAAAGCAACTCTCCACTACTACTCTCTGTCCTCTACCTTTTAGCCAGTTCTGTTTCCAAATGGCTAGTTCTCCAACTATTCAGTGTGATCTAACTTTGCTAACCAGTCTACCATGAGAAACCTTGTCAAACGCTTTACTAAACTTCATATAGTAAGTCACCATTTTTTTATATACTGATAAAACCTTAAGTTATCTTGGGACAGTGACTTGAAAGAAATTCTGGGATTTACATATCAATCAATCAGAACCTGCATCCCCATTCTAAATGATTAAAGACTTAACAGCATTCTAGGTTTGTCTAATACATCACATCAGTTGTATGACACTTTGATCTTTTACTATATATTCTGTGTCCTATGTATCCTGCCCCACTAGCCCCGTGGGCGGCACGGTGGCACAGTGGTTAGCACTGCTGCCTCGCAGCGCCAGAGACCCGGGTTCAATTCCCGACTCAGGCGACTGACTGTGTGGAGTTTGCACGTTCTCCCCGTGTCTGCGTGGGTTTCCTCCGGGTGCTCCGGTTTCCTCCCACAGTCCAAAGATGTGCAGGTCAGGTGAATTGGCCATGCTAAATTGCCCCTAGTGTTAGGTATAGGGGTAAATGTAGGGGTATGGGTGGGTTGCGCTTCGGCGGGTCGGTGTGGACTTGTTGGGCCGAAGGGCCTGTTTCCATACTGTAATGTAATCTAATCTAATCTAGCTGACTGACAAATAAAGTTAGTGAGATACAATTTCCCACACGTGAAGCCATGTTTACTATCCCTAAACTATCCTTGCATTTCAAAGTACATGTAAATCCTGTCCCTCAGGATTTCCTCGAACGACTTGTCCACCACCAATTTCAGGCTCACTGATCTATAGTTCCCTGGGTTTTATGGCGCATTGCAAAATGCTCAGAGGTCAGATAAGAGTCAACCATATTGTTGTGGGTAGGTTTGAGCAGGTTAGGACAGCAGTTTTCTTTCCCTAGAAGACTGTAGTGAACCAAAGGAATTTATTTTACAACAATCGACAGTGGTTGCTGTTAGCCATCTCTCTCTTCAAGATATGTATTGAATTTAAATTTTACTATTTGCTGTGGTGGGATTGGAACACAGACATTATTGCCATTTCATTGGTATTAATATTTTGCCTACCAAATTCTAGAATATGGAAGAATAGGACTATTAGAAAACTTAACATAGAGCAGAATGGAAGCTTGGGGGTTCTATTTCATGAGTCATTGAAATCTGTTTTGGGCAGATATTTCACAAGGTTAGGTGACTGTTGACGCAAAGATAGTGATGAACCACAAAACCAATACCTTTATATATAAGGTTAAAAATCACAAAACACTAGGTTATAATCTAAGAGGTTTGTTTGGAAGTACTAGCATTCAGAGTATTGCTCCTTCATCAGGTTGGGCAGGATCGTAACATACAGAATTTATAGCAAAAGATCACAGTGTCATGCAATTAAAATGATACATTAAAGAAACCTCGATTGGTGTTAGGTCTTTCATCTTTTAGAATGGGTTGCAGGTTTCAGTTCATTAATATGTAAATCACAGAACTTCTTTTAAATCACATTCTTGAGATAATTTAAAAGAAATTCTGTTATTTACATATTAATGAACTGAAGCCTGCAACCCATTTGAAAAGATGAAAGATTTAACAGCAATCTCGATTTAGGCGGAGGTGGGTACTGCAGATGCTGGAGATTAGAGTCAAGATTAGAGTAATCAGGAAGGGTTTTTGCCTGAAATGTCGATTTTCCTGTTCCTTGGGTGCTGCCTGACCTGCTGTATTTTTCCAGCACCCCTCTAATCTTGGCAGCAATCTACATTTGTTCAATATATCATTTTAGTTGCACGACACTGTGATCTGTTGTTCCCCTTTGAAGACAATATTGGGTGTAATATAAAAGCCAACTTTCTACTCAAACCCATTGGCTTCCTACCTGGGATAATATGTTAAATCAATCACAATGAACTTGGACTCTACAAACTAAAATCATAAGCCTACTAAGCATTTCAAAGTAAAACTTTGCAAGAGTAACAGAATTAACACTTAATAAATTAACACTTAATTAACACAAAATAAATTCTTGGCTTAAAACTGGTTATCGTAGGACACAAGAACAGAACATTGACAATCTCAGACTGAAGGCTACATTTACAAAGTATACAATGCACACAGTTCATGAGAAACAATGGAGGGATTAAAATAAAAACTTCGCTCCCACAGTATAGAGGGCATGTGGAACAATTACCTAGAACAACCAGGTAGTTGACATTACTAGACTTGAGCTAGACTGATATAGTTAATAAGTGTGATGATGGGATAATAAAGACTTATTTACAATAGGATAGCATCCAAAAGTGAGAGAGAGATCCTTAATGGATAAGTCATGCATAGGTTTTGAATGAAAGGCTTTTGGAATAAATAATATTCATACTCTGGATTTTTCTTAGCTTCTTAAGATGTAAGACTAAGGGACTACTAAGAAAGAAGATATGATTTTAACCTGAAGAGTAACAAATAAAGAAGAACAGAATTGCAACATCTGGTTAAAATCAGCAGGGCTTTTGTCAAGCCCCAGTTGAAGTGAATACAGTTGGGTTTTCAATTGCTCAGAGGGCAGTTAAGGGTCAATTACATTGCTGTGGGTGTAGAGTCACACATAGATCAGACCAGGTAAGGACAGCAGATTTCTTTTCCTAATGGATATAAGAATACCAGATGGGTTTTGTTTTACAACAATCAACAATGGTCACCATTGGGTTCAAACCTACCATGTGGGATTCGAACCAAGAACATTAACCTGGAGCTCTGGATTACTAGTGCAATGATATTATCACTGCAACCCTAGACTCTCTTGTTTATGTGAACTTCCATGCAGATTGTGTGATGAGGGCAAAGTGGAATCTGTCAGGATGCATAAGGCAGAACTGTATTGTCATCCCAAACAAAAAGATGGCGGCTCTGGTGTGGGAGGGAGTGTTTGGGCTCCTGAGCACATCAGCTCCAGGCTAGTCACATCCTTTTCTCTCTCAGTTTTCATCTTTTTCTTTCTCTTTTTTCCTTCTGACATGGTGGGGAAGCTGAAGCGGTGCTCAGTGGGTCTTGACCTCTGGGGGTATCTGGAACGAGGACTCCTGACTGTGGTAGAGCTGAAGCGTGGACTCTTGATGTAGTCATCTTCCCTGGAGTAGGGACTCCTAAAGTCCTGGGACACCTTGCAAGAGCCCTGGAGCTGTATTTGAAAACCCCACGTACATAGGATGAACTCTATTTATGTAATAGAGGTAAAAACAATGACTGCAGATGCTGGAAACCAGATTCTGGATCAGTGGTGCTGGAAGAGCACAGCAATTCAGGCAGCATCCGAAGACAGGCAAAATCGACGTTTCGGGCAAAAGCCCTTCATCAGGA
>NC_057710.1:136025588-136044573 GCF_004010195.1 Chiloscyllium plagiosum | reverse complement strand
ACCCCCACCCTCCTCTAGCTTATCTCTCCACGCTTCAGGCTCTCTGCCTTTATTCCTGATGAAGGGCTTTTGCCCGAAACGTCGATTTTGCCTGTCTTCGGATGCTGCCTGAATTGCTGTGCTCTTCTAGCACCACTGATCCAGAATCTATTTATGTAATTCCTTGTTATTCTTTTTCTAACTCAAAATGACACTGAATTGTGGCAATAAAACACTTTTCACTGTATCTCTCCAGATATACATTACAATAAATAAATAGCTAAATATTTAAACTAACACAACTCCTGTATGGCTTCAGCAATACCAGTTGCAATACTCAGTGAAGACTGTAGCAATAATATCAAGCACTTCGCAGAATCACAGGCTGACAGAATTATTATGGTGCAGAAAGAGGCCTTCAACTCTTTGTGTCTGCACCAGCTGAGTATTTTGACCTATAATCAATCTCCTGCCTCTACGCCTAACTCTGCACATTGCTTCTATTTCACTAATTACCTAATATCTTCTTGAAAGCCTCAACTGGGCCTGCCTCCACTACATTTCCAGACAGTGCATTCCAGTCCTTAACTATTCACTCTGAGAAAATGCTGCTTCTCACCTATCATTTGCTTCTTTTGCAAAGCACTTCAAACTTGTGTCACCTTGTTTATCATCCTCTTAGGAGTGGGAACAATTTTGTCCCAATTTATTCTGTTCAGGCTCGTAGCGATCTTTTTTTCCTCCATTCTAGGGGTATCCATCTCTCCAAATATTTTGTACACTCTGGATATTCCTCTATCCTGTTCTTTTTTGGTTACCGTACTCCTGCCAAATTATGTCAAAGCTCGCACAGCAGCACTGGCAAAATGTCCCACAAGGAAACCTGTCCCAACTCTGCTCAGCTGCAGCCTATCTAGTAGGCTTCATCTTTCAAAGAGCCAGTCCCAGTGTTCCAGGAATCTAAAGGCCTCCCTCCAGCTACATATTTAACCAACTTATCCTTCTGCTTCTGAACTCACTTGCACTTGGCACTGGGAGTAATTTGGAGATTATCACATTTGAATCCTTGTTTGACAAAATTCTACATCACTCCTTACATTTGGATTGCAGGACCACATTCCACTTCCTACCTGGGTCATTAATTCCAACACGGACCTCAGCATCTGGCTGTTCTTGTTTCCCCAGAAGAATATCCTGTAAGCTGTTTGGTGACATTCTTTATCCAGGCATCAAGCCGATTGAAGGCTGCAGAAAGTGGCAGTCAGTTCTCCTAACAAATGAATGTCCTTTCTGCATTGTCCTTTCACTTGCCTTCCTTGCCTCCTTTAACAGCTGGGCTACCTATGGTCAATGTGACTTCACTCTTTCCTCACTCCACAGGCGGTCACCTTACCCAGCATCTAGTTAATGAGCAGGACGTCTGGAGAGTCTTGCAAGAAGCATATCGATGTTAGACAGCATCTTGAATGCTAGAAACAAAAACAGAAATGCCTGGGAGAGCTCAGCAGATCTGGCAGCATCTGTGGAGAGAAATCAAAGTAAATGTTTCGGGTCTGGTGATCCTTCCTCAGAACTGATGGCAGAACTTCATCAAGGTGGGCAAGCCTGGAAGAGATGCGGCAGTGGGTTAAATACTGAAAACGAAAGGTACTGGCAAACCTGATGAGCTTTTCCAACTATCTCTGTCTTCTGTTTCCTGATTTACAACATTTGCAGTTCTTTTTTTCTTGAATGCTAGTGTTTGCTGATGGGGGAGTGATGGTACTGTGATACATTTATCAATGTGTCAAGTTGTTGGTGCAGTTAGTGGGATATGGCGTTTGAAGATATATTAACAGACTCATTCAGTATCTTACCCATCTCCTGTGGTTCCAGACGTAGGGAGCCTTGCTGATCTTTAAGGGGCCCAATTCTTTTCTTAATTATCCTTTTGTTCTTAATACAGTTGTCGAATCCCTTTGGATTCTTCTTAACCCTATTTGCAAAAGCGATTTCATGTCCCCTTTTTGCCCTCCTGATTTTCCTCTTTCGCATACTCCTACTGCCTTTATACACTTCTAGGGATTAACTCGTTCCCTGTTGTCTATACCTGGTATATGCTTCCTTCCTTTTCTTGATCAAAACCTTCCCTTTCACCCTAACAGGAATATACTGTCTCTGGACTCTCATTATTTCACTTTTGAAGGCTTCCCATTTTCCAGCCATCTCTTTACTTACGAACATCCCCCCACCCCCCATTAACTTTTGAAAGTTCTTGCCTAACACGGTTAAAATTGGCCTTCCTCCAATTTAGAGTTTTAACTTTTAGATCTGGTCTATTTTTTTCCATCACTATTTTAAAACTAATAGAATTATGGTCACTGGGCCAAAATGCTCCTCCACTGACACCTAAGTCACCTGCCCTGCCTTATTTCCCAAGAGTAGGTCAAGTTTTGCACTTTCTCTGGTAGGTACATGCACATACTGAATCAGACATCCTTCTGTGCACACTTAATAAATTCCTTTCCATCCAAACCATTAACAAGAGGGCAATCCCAGTCGATGTTTGGAAAATGAAAATCCCCTACGGTAACCCATGCTATTATTCTCACAGATAACTGAGATCTCCTTATAAATTTGGTTTTCAATTTCCTGCTGACTATTGAGGGAAGGATATAGTACAATCAAATTGAAGTGATACATTAAGGACAAAAGGGCAACATAGGAGAGAATAGGCACCTCAAAGATCAGTAAGGCAGCCTATGTGTGGAACCACAGGAAATGGAGGAGCTATTCAATGAGTATTTTGCATCAGTATTTGGAGCGGAGAAGGACATGGAAGATATAGAACATGAGGAAATAAATAGTGCCATCTTGAAAAATGTCCACATTACAGAGAAGAAGGTGCTGGATGTCTTAAAGGTGGATAAATGCCCAGGAAATGATTGTGTGTAACCTAGAACTCCGTGGGAAGCAGGGAAGTGATTGCTGGACCCCTTGGTGAGATATTTGTATAATCGATAGTCACAGGTGAGTTGCTGGAAGCCTGGAGGTTGGCTAACGTGGTGCCACTATTTAAGAAAAATGGTAAGGACAAGTCAGGGAATTATAGACCGGTGAGCCTGACAACGCTGATGGGCAAGTTGTTGGAGGGAATCCTGAGGGACAGGATTTACATGTATTTGGAAAGGCAAGGACTGATTAAAGATTATCAACATGGCTTTGTGCATGGGAAATCATGTCTCAATCACTTGATTGAGTTTTTGAAGAAGTAACAAAGAGGATCATGAGGGCAGAGTGATGGATGTGATCTATATGGACTTCAGTAAGGCATTCAACAAGGTTCCTCATGATTGACCGATTAGCAAGGTTAGATCACATAGAATACAGGGAGAACTAGCCATATGGAGACAGAACTGGCTTGAAGGTAGGAGACAGAGAGTGGTGGTAGAGGGCTGCCTTTCAGACTGGAGGCTTGAGACCACCGATGTGCTGCAAGGTCCAGTGCTAGGTCCACTGCTTTTTGTCATTTACATAAATGATTTGGAAGTGAACATAGGAGGTATAGTTAGTAAGTTTGCAGATGACACCAAATTCAAAGTGTAGTGGACAACGAAGAAGGTTACATCACTGTACATCGGGATCTTGACCAGATGGGCCAATGGACTGCGCAGTGGCAGATGGAGTTTAGTTTAGATAAATGTGAGGTGCTGCATTTTGGAAAGGCAAATTAGGGAAGGACTTATGTACTAAATGGTAAGGTCTTGGGGAGTGTTGCTGAACAAAGAGACCTTGGAGTGCAGGTTCATAGTTCCTTGAAAGTGGAGTCACAGACAGATAGGATAATGAAGAAGGCATTTATTATGCTTTCCTTTATTGCTCAGTGCATTGAAGATAGGAGTTGGGAGGTCATGTTGCGGCTGTACAGGACATTGATTAGGCCACTTTAGGAGAATTGCATGCAATCCCTCCTTTGGGAAAGATGTGAAACTTGAAAGGGTTCAGGCAATATTTACAAAGATATTGCCAGGGTTGGAGGTGTTGAGCTATAGGGAGAGGCTGAAGACAGAGTGGCATGAATGAGTTGGACCAAAGGGTCTCTTTCCTGGCTATGTACCTCCGTGATTCTATGTAATGTGAAATATTAATCTTGATTTACCTTTCCTTTGCCTCAATTATGATAGAGATCATCTTTCAGATATTCATTTATCTCGGCTATATGGTTCATGTTTCCGCAGAAACCTGTCATCTGACACTGGGTATCTGCCTTGTGGTGCTTACTTGTATTACCTCCAAGATATGAATGTCTCCTTTTGTTTATCAGTGACCAGACCTGAATAAAGTTGTTTGGTTTGATCGTTGTATACAACACTTCACACCGACCACAACTTCTCCAAGTTATGTTCTGCTTTTTCGATTTGCCGTGCAGATTCAGCTTCAGTGATTACAGTTCTGCATTATTCAGGTGCATATGGGGGAACTTTGAGTGTTCAAGGGCAATGTCAACTTTGCTGCCCGTTACTTAATTTCACCAATTTTAATTCCTATTGCAATACATGGAAATGAAAACCAAAGAATTGTGCAATAACTGAATACCTTAACATTATTCAATTTACGATGTTGCTAAAGTCAAGTTTCCCCTCAGTGAATGTTGAGTCCACGAAGAGTTCTTAGTCTTTTCGTTTCTTCCTTAGCTTGTTCTGGCCATTGATAAACCCGGTTATAGTTTTAACGGGTTTGCCCGTTAAATTGTTATTTACTCAAAGCAGTCTGGGAAGATTATCTTCCTAAATCCATGTTGACTGGTGTTTAATGGAATATTACTGTATAAGGAAGGTCTTGTGATGTGGCAAATAGAGCCGCTGGACAGAACTTTCCCAGGCCCTGAATGATATTGGCTATGTCGAGAAATGTGGAAGAATGTCATGAGACGTTAAGTGATGTCTTTCTCAGTGGCAGGAGTAATAAGTTGCACTTTCTGACAAAATTTCAGAAGCCAAGATGAGATTCTGTTGAGTGAGTGATGAGAGGGATTGTCAACACTATTGACAGGGATTATCACTCATTTTCATTGTAATTATTACATAATCTCTCCTCATTAATATAAGGCTCCTGTCTTTCCACCTTGCAGATAGAAGCTAGATACTACAAATTCCCAACATGACAGTCAGAGTGGGTATTGGGTGGTTCCAGCTCACTGCTTATACCTCCAGACCTCCATCTGGCACTGAGCTTCTCAGGGCACACTCCATGGGCAGCAGCCATATGCACACACATTCATAGAAACTGCCATCTGGCATGTGCCAGCCTCTCCACTCCATGAAGGTAGATCTCTGCAGAAGTTCCTCAGAGTAGTGTCCCAGGCCCAACCACCTTCAACTGTTTCATCAATGACCTTCCCTCCATCGGAAGGTCAGAAATTGGGATGTTTGCTGATGATTGCACAATATTCAGTGCCAGTCAGTACTCCTCAGATACTGAAGCAGTTCATGTTCAAATGCAACATGTTCTGGAAAATATCCAGGCTTGGGCTGACAAGTGGCAAGTGACATTTGCCCCACAGAAATGCCAGGCTATGACCATCACCAATAAGAGACAATCTAACCACCACTCTTTGACATTCAATAGTGTTACCATTACTGAAATACCCCACTATCAACTATCAACATCAAGGGGGTTATCACTGAGCCACATAAACACAGCAGCGACAAAAGCAGGTCAGAGGCTAGGAATACTGAAACAAGTAGCTCATCTACTAACTCCCAAAGCCTGTCCATTATCTACAAGACACATGTCAGGAGTGCAATGGAATATCTCCACATGCCTAGATGGGTGCAGTTCCAACAATTCTCAAGAAGCTTGACACCATCCAGGACAAAGCAGTCTGCTTGATTGGCACTGCATCTACAAATATCCATTCCCTCCTCCACTGATACTCAGTAACAGCCGCATGTACTATCTACAAGATGCACTGGAGAAATTCACGAAAGATCCTCAGACTGCACCTTCCAAACCCATGGCTACTTCCATCTAGAAGGAGAAGGGCAGCAGATATATGGGAACACCACACTCTGCAAATTCCCCTTCAAGCCATTGTCCATCCTGACTTGGAAATGTATCACTGTTCCTTAATTGTTGCTGGGTTAAAATCTTGGAATTCCCTCCCTGGTGGCATTGTGGGTCAACCCACAACAGGTTGCCTGCAGCAGTTTAAAAAGGGAGCTCACCGCCACCTTTTCAAGGGCAACTAGGAACAGGTAATAAATGCTGGCCAGGTAGTGATCAGCATCAATTAATAAAAAAAATCTCCAATCTACTTACAGTGCTCTTCTGCACTTGAATGGTGCATGTTGGAGAACACTGACAACTAACATTGAAATGCTGTGTAAGGACATTTTGCTGTGTAAGGGATTGACACTCAGCTTACAGATAGTACTGGGCTGTATTCCAGTGCTGCTTGATGACTGCCTTAGTGCTCCTATCTGGATGCTCACAGAGTTCCTGCCTTACCCTTTGATGTTTTACCCCATCAGCTTCAAGTTAAATGAATCCAGGAGTTATCTGTTGCCTTGCTGCTTCGTGCAGCTTGTCATGCTGATCAGGAGCCATCATTCAGAGAGGGGGATATTTTGCTGAGTGACCGAGTGTTATTAGATTAGATTAGATTAGATTACTTACAGTGTGGAAACAGGCCCTTCGGCCCAACAAGTCTACACCGACCCGCCGAAGCGTAACCCACCCATACCCCGACATTTACCCCTTACCTAACACTACGGGCAATTTAGCATGGCCCGTGCCACCGTGCCGCCGTGCCGCCCACAATCTCACACTGCGTGCTGGCAGCTTACACATCAAACACATTAATTGTGCTTCAACCAAATGGCCTTGTCTCAATATCAAAGGAGGAGTCAGTGATGCATGGGAAGACTTGAGATATGGTGAAGAGGCAGGAATAGGACGTCACCACCATTGTGACTTTGATGGGGAGGGATTGTGCAACATGATCATAGAATAACCAAATTATCAGGTGGTGAAGCTGAGAGTTGGAGTCAAAGTCTGATGTTGTGTGTTAGAACATATGAGGGTTCAGGAGAGATGGGCTGTTCAGAAAGTGGTCAGTAGACAAGTACTGATGGGGGTTGGAGGGAGGACTGGGGAGGTGATTTAGGGTGTGGGGATATCTAATGCCCAGACCGAACCTGGTACTTATGATGCCTAGTTTGACCTGTGTTGCTTTCCACGATCTGTTGATTATTAAGTATGATCAATGAATAGAAAATGGCTGTGACCACACATGGAGTGAGCGGAGCCAATGTTGGTTTGCTGACCAAAAAAACAGCCTTCATTTCTGAGCAATGGGCAGCCCTTCAAGGGACATGTAGAGTGTATGTTGAAATCATTTGCAGTCATACCATATGGATGTGAAATGCATGCAATGTCCAAGTTTGTGGGGTGCAAATGCTGGTCATAAGCAATGCTAGCCATGTCATTAACCCTTGCAAATTGAACATAGGCATCTCTGTGAAATGAAAGTAATCACAGGCACTGGAGGACCACAACACACCCAGCTTATGCAAGATCTCCAAGGGTATGTAAGGGAACTGAATAGATTCCCTCTCAACCTGAACTGTAAGATTTAAGATTCCCTTATATGAATGATGCCTACTGTTGGTGATGTGAGGCTGTGAGGAGAAGAAATCCATTCTTCTGTAACACATACACTATCCTCCTATCTCTTTGTTACGTGATTGGTGATTGTATTCATCGGAATACAATCCATAGTCAAGATGAGTCATTCCATGACCTTCCTTGCTGGCATGATCCATGTCCGTCTGTATGGAGAGTAAGGACTGTGTATTGTTATTTTATGCTTGTAAGAATCTGGGGACTGAAATTAGAAATAGCTATTTTAAAAATCAACGTTTGAAAGAGTGGCTAAAGTTTTGAAAGGAAGTAGTCTCGCACTCATTGAAGGTATCATATAAGCAACTGATTGAAAAAGCAGTGATTGCAGAATTGAAAGCAGTTTGCAGCCAAGAGGATACAAAGAACAAAGAAAATTTACAGCCCAGGAACAGGCCCTTTGGCCCTTCAAGCCTGAGCCGATCCAAATCTACTGACTAAACCTGTCGCCCAATTCCTAAGCATCTGTATCCCTCTGCTCTCCACCTACTCATGCATCTGTCCAGATGCATCTTAAATGAATCTACCATGCCTGCCTCTACCACCTCTGCTGGCAACGCATTCCAGACGCCCACCACTAGTCCAAAAGATGTGCAGGTTAGGTGAATTGGCCATGCTAAATTGCCCCTAGTGTTAGGCGTAGGGGAATCGGTCTGGGTGGGTTGCTCATCGGTGGGTCGGTGTGGACTTGTTGGGCCGAAGGGCCTGTTTCCACACTGTAAGTAACTAATCTAATCTAAACCACCCTCTGTCTGAAGTACTTGCCGTGTGTATCCCCCTTAAACTTTCCACCGCTCACCTTGAAACCGTGACCTCTCGTTATTGAATCCTTCACCCTGGGATAAAGCTTGTCTCTATTCACCCTGTTTATACCCTTGATGATTTTGTAAAACTCAATAAGGTCCCCCCTCAATCTCCTTTTTTCTACTGAAAACAAACCTAACCTACTCAACCTCTCTTCATAGCTAGCACCTTCCATACCAGGCAACATCTTTGTAAACCTTCTCTTCAATCTCTGCAAAGCGTCCACATCCTTTTGGTAATGTGGCGACCAGAACTGTACACAGTATTCTAAATGCGGCCGAACCAATGTCTTGTATAATTTTAACATGACTTGCCAGCTCTTATACTCAATACCTGTCCAATGAAGGCAAGTATGCCTTTTTGACCACTCTATCCACCTGTGCAACAACCTTCAGGGTACAATGGACCTGCACTCCCAGATCTCTCTGCCCATCAACTTTTCCTAAGGCTCTTCCATTCATTGTATAATTCGCTCTAGAATTAGACTTGCCTAAATGCATCACCTCAGATTTGTCTGGATTGAAATCCATCTGCCACTTTTCTGCCCAACTCTCCAGTCTACCTATATCCTCTTGTATTTTTTGACAGTCCCTTATGCCTTCTGCTACTCCACCAATCTTTGTGTCATCTGCAAACTTGCTGATCATACCAACAGTGCCCGCTTCCAGATCATTTATATATATCACAAACAACAGTGGCCCCAACACTGACCCCTGTGGAACACCACTGGTCACTTTTCTCCATTTCGAGAAACTCCCTTCAACTACTACTCTCTGTCTCCTGTTGCTCAACCAGTTCTTTATCCACCTAGCTAGAACACCCTGCACACCATATGACTTCACTTTCTCCATTAGTCTACCATGGGGAACCTTATCAAAAGCCTTACTAACGTCCATCTATATGACACCAACAGCCCTTCCTTCATCTATTAACTTGGTCACTTCCTCAAAGAACTCTATTAAATTGGTACGGCATGATCTCCCCCGCACAAAACCATGTTTCCTATCACAGATAAGCCCATTCTTTTCTAAATATAAATAGATCCTCTCCCTCAGTACCCTCTCCAGCAACTTTTCCACCACCAACGTCAGGTTCACTGGTCTATAGTTACCCGGAATATCCCTACTACCCTTCTTGTACAGGGGGACAACATGAGCAACCTTCCAGTCCTCCGGCACCTCACCTATATTTAAGGATGCCACAAAGATTTATGTCAGGGCCCCAGCTATCTACCTGTGACTCTACTTTCAAGGAGCTTTGAACCTGCATTCCAAGGTCTCTTTGTTCAGCAATACTCCCTAGGACCTTACCAGTGAATTCAGAAATGGCATGGGGTAGGGTAATACTAGGCACATGGACACACAAGATGGCCACTGAGCCATAAATGGGCCATTTGACACACAAGATGGCCGCCGGAACACGTTATGGAGAGAGACAGCAGAGCAAACACAGATGCTGCCTGGGGCCACAAGGATGCCGGCATAATGCACTCACAACATGGTTGATTAGTTTAAGGCAGGTGGGGGAGAGAATACACATGAGTAGTGTACACTGTCCGCCGAAGTGCCTTGGTCCAGCCAACACCTTTGATAGAAATGCTAACAATTTGATACGGACTCAGTACAGAATGCTAATACCCAGGGCTGCAGTAATTGTCCTTCTCAGGAAGAGCAACTAGCACCCATTACTACAGTAATGGACTTCCGCGCAGACGTTGAAATTGACAATTACCGAGCTGAAATGAACAAAGGCTGTGCTGGAACTGACAATGACTGCAATGAAATTGTCAACGATTCTGCAATGTTTACAACTATGCTACCTCATCACTGACCTATTATATTACAAAATGTATAAAAGTATTTTGACATGTACTCCGGGTTGAGAGAGGACTTGCAGCTGAGCACTGTGCTGTTGGTGTCTCTCTCTCTCTCCCTGGAGCTCCGGTATTTCCTTGTACAATAAACTCTGTCATTGAACCCTGACTCTGTCTCTGAGGCTGGTGATTTTCCCCACAACACTTGGCGATGCGAGCAGGGCTGTTATTACAGGTGCCCTGGTCAAAGGCCGCGATTGGGGAGCTGGGGTGAGAACCAATTTGTACCTGCAAACTAGAAGAGTCAGACCGAGCCAATGACACAGTTTAAAAGGTATACCAATTGTAATGTCTAATTTGCTACAGTACTGAGTTAAAAAGTTAGGTGCATTTTTGTGGAGAATAAACATTAATTGTATTAACTGTTGGAAGAATCTGCTGCTTGTGCTGAAACAGCCAGAGGACAGAGTAGTTTCCAACATCTCTCCACCTTTCAGGCTCTCTGCCTGCATTCCTGATGAAGGGCTTTTGCCCGAAACGTCGATTTTACTGCTCCTCGGATGCTGCCTGAACTGCTGTGCTCTTCCAGCACCACTAATCCAGAATCTGGTTTCCAGCATCTGCAGTCATTGTTTTTACATAGTTTCCTGTATCTGCAGTCTTTGTTTTTACCTAGTTGAGTTTAACCCTACTGCAAATCCTCTTGCAAGGATGCCTGCCTTGAAGAAGCTTTCCTCCTCTCTCTACAAGAATCTCAGTGAGTCTCTCTCTCACTGCAACCCCCAGGTCACCTCCATCTCCGCTTCTACTTTCTCCCCACCCCCGCCTGCTCTCATTTATTTCTCCACTCTGCAGACACCCTGCCTCTATTCCTGATGAAGGGCTTTTGCCCGAAACGTCTATTTTCCTACTCCTCGGATGCTGCCTGACCTGCTGTGCTTTTCCAGCACCATTCTAATGTAGACTCTGGTTTCCAGCATCTGCAATCCTTGTTTTTACCTAGAGGACAAGGTAGTGCCTGCCTCAAAATCCCTGCCCTAAACCGATTGTTAAGAGGGGTAGCCCCCCCAACCCACACACACACGCGCGCGCACATAAAGGTTGGGATTTGAAGTGGGAATTGATGCGCCAAGGGCACTAGGAGCTGTGAAGCACAAGTGGCAAAGTCAGGTAACATTGGACTCTGTGGGGACGAACAACGTAGAGTCCAGTTAGAGTTTAAATTAAAAGTTGGATGCTGTTTGTATTTGCAATTTCCAATGTGGTGAGGAAGAGGAGCTGATCACTCTGATCAAGAGCCAAACCTCAGGGGAGCGCATGTTACAAAGGTCGGGAGCCATGTGAGTAACCATGATACCTTGTCAGTCCATAGCATAGTGACGGAGCTTGAAAGTAGCGGTGACTGGGATGGTAGGGAGTCCCACTGGTAGAGAGCACACCGGGCTAGAGGGCCTATCGGGAGGTGTTAGGTCAGTAGAGGTGGCTGGGAGGATAGAGGAGTCCCGGTAGAGAGCCAACCCTATTGCGCCAGCATTCCCAGCCGACTGGTGGGTACCAACTAGTAGCAGTGGCCGGTAGGGGAGAGAAGTCCCACCAGTAGAGAGCACGCCTTGCTAGGAGGCTGCTATGTCTGTATGAACCGCGCAAGAGGAGGAACAGACTTACATCCCAAAGCGAATTATAAACCCTTCACCCCAGGGGAGAGGCAGCAAATTATGGCCTCCCTGGGCAGATTACAGCCCCGGAGCACAAATACCAGGTTTTGGGAAGAGCTGGATAGTGTATGGGTAGGGAACCAACTACAGCTGAGGGACATACACCAGCTGGTCCAGGCAGCTTGCCCAGCGGACAAGTGGAGACAGCTGGCTGGTGGACCCGATGCTGCAGCAGCCCGAGACTTTAGGGGAGGACGGTGGACAGATGCTGTCACCCTTACAGCTGAGATAGATGCCCACAAGCCCCCTTCACCAATTTTAAAGGGGAAATCCAAAGGTTGCTAGGAAATCTTCCCATGAACTGGATCAAGATCATGACCACTAAGCAATTTAAAGGAGAAGGAGCCTCTGAGTATGGGGAATGATTATTTAGTGTCTATCGGGAATGCTCAGGGCAAACGAACCCAGAATCGGTGGGGGATACTGGGCATTCATCCAAGCTTTTAAAGATGGGCTCTCTATCGCCCACCAAGCCATCCTGAAAATGTGAGTGATAATACCCCAGGATTATGATGATCTAGTTGAGTGAGCGAAGAGGGTGCAAGAGGCAGAAGCTCCTGCAATAAAGGCAACACCTGACCAAGCAGTCTACTGGAATAGAGGCGAGAGTAGAATAAAACTATCCTGCCACAAGTGTGGCTGACAGGGGCACTTTGTTCGAGAATGTAGGGTCCCATGAGTAGGGAATAGAGCAGGGAACAATGTAGAATACTGCAGCCACTGCAACAGAATAGGACACATAGAAGCTGGAAAAAGCATGGGGCACCCCCAAACAACCCCCCGGAACACCACTCAAAGTCAGCAGAGCTGACAACCAGCTGCCCCCATTTGTGAGGGTAAGGGAGAGGGGAGAATTTACATGCAGTAATAGGGGGAGGAAATGTGAAATGCTAGTAGACACAGGAACGACTGTATCTATCATAAACTTATCCTTACCCCACACAAATAAAATGAATCACTTCACCAGTGTAGGAGGGGATAAAAAACCAGCTTACCTAAGTGAAACTACCCTCGTAGA
This sequence comes from Chiloscyllium plagiosum, assembly GCF_004010195.1. Classification (NCBI taxonomy): domain Eukaryota; kingdom Metazoa; phylum Chordata; class Chondrichthyes; order Orectolobiformes; family Hemiscylliidae; genus Chiloscyllium; species Chiloscyllium plagiosum. The sequence goes on along the minus strand of NC_057710.1, from coordinate 136,031,582 downwards.
AATAAAGTATATACCCCCTTGAATTTCTATGTGTGCCAAAATAATGAGGGCACCATAATGGGCAACGATCTCATGAGAAAATATAATGTTCTAATCGATTGTGTGAAAGGGAAATTGATTTGGCCCAGACAAGATGATTGAAAGGCCAAGATTGGGAAATTTACAAGTCACCTTGAAACTATTAAAGTGGCTACAGTCACCAGAAGAGACTGGAACCTTGAAAAAGGTGGATTCGGAGCCATGGGCAGAAACAAAGTTAGATACAGATCTAGTTAACATCGACCCTGTAAGGGTGCCTGGACCAGAGCATAAGCCCCACCGGCAATACCCAATAAAACCCGAAGCAGAAAAAGCAGTTGTGGAGATAGTACAAGAACTAGTGAAACAGGGAATCCTGAAAGAAACCAAATGTACAAATAATTCCCTAACGTGGCCAGTAATAAAGCCTGATGGGAGCTACAGGCTCGCCACTGATTATACAGGACTAAGTAAGGTCACTTCCAAATTGCACCCCATTGTAGCAGACCCCTCCGCCATTTTAAACAGATTGGCCCCCGAACACAAGGTTTTTACTGTTTTAGGTCGGAGAGGGGGGATGGAACGGATACATGGAAATGGTGATGGACAGGTCAAGAAGGCGGTGCCATGTTGGAGGCTTGGGACTGGGATAATGTGGGGGGAGAGGAAATAAGGAAACTGCGGCTTGTGGTGGGTCTCTTGGTGGTTCTCAGCTGGTCACTCGGCGATTTGTTGATTGGACTCTCGGTGGCTCCTGCCAGTGTCTTGGCTCGGTGTGCGATTGGATCCTGTCTGGGCATGTTCCTGAGGCATCAGGGGAGATCAAAGAGTTGGCAGTTTCAGCAGCAGTGACGGTACCTATGATGGCGGCTTCAAGAACAGGCAGCTTATTCCTTCATTTTCTTCATTTAAACTATGAAAGACTTGCATGTTAACTATAAAGTGTTTCTTTATTTTTCTACTATTTTACGAAATAAGGCTTATTTTTTAAACTCTTGTTTCTTTTACTACTTTGTAGTTAAGCTTTTCTTGTAGCTAGGTACTTTAGAACCTAAGATGGTACCATGTGCGGACACATTATACACTTTTCACTGTACTCCTTTACTTCTGTACTTAAGTACGTGTGACAATAAAATCTAAAATCTAAGTCTAAATCTAAAGAAACCAGAACTAATCAAAATAAAGCCCGGTCAAATATAACCTTTTTTTTAAGATCGATGCCTGCATGGCCATTTCAGTGATCACAGAACAAGTCGTAAAACAAACTTCACTCTGGACTCCAACCCTTACGTTTGCATAAGACAAAATGGCCTCCAGTCACCATCGCAGTGTTTTGGCCTCAGCTTAGTGGAAATCAATTGTGATATTTGCTGCGAGGGCTCAGAGGGAAATTAAGGTAGCAAGTTTAAGATACAGTGAGAAAACATAAGAGAAAAGAAATTGTCCATCGTGTTAGTCAGAGGGAAATGGGTCTGGGTGGGTTACTCTTTGGAGGGTCGGTGTGGACTTGTTGGGCCAAGTGGCCTGTTTCCACACTGTAGCTAATCTAATCTAATCTAATCTAAAAGACCTCGGTAAACTGAGATCCTAGACTAGGGAACCTTTATAGATCAAGTGTACAACTTTGGTTCTGGTCTCATATGTGAAGCAGCTGGTTCAGTTACCACTTATTGTTGTAAAAGGCTTGGGCCTAAGCTTGATTGGGTGACATTGATTGAGAAAGATTCACTGAGATTGGCTCAAAACTTTTTGATTAGAAAATGGCTGCCTGAGTGAAGTTCCAATTAAATACCTGGAAGTTTTTCAGGAAGGTCCAGGGACTATTAAAGGAGCCAAGGCCACCTTGCAAGTTGACCAGGAAGCAATTCCACGATTCTGCAAGGCCCATCCAATGCCATTTATTTTATGGGCAAAAGTAGAGGCAGAAATCAAGAGGCTGGAGAGCAAAGGAATCTCCAAACCAGTCCAGTTCAAGGAATGGGCAGCACTGGTCATACCGATTGTGAAGCCCAATGGGTCAGTCCACCTTTGTAGGAATTTTAAACAAATAGTAAACTATCTTTTGCATATGAATAAATTTCCAAAATCCCACAGAGAGGATTTATACACAAAAGTGATGAGGTGGGGGGGGGGGGGGTACGGTGCTGTCCTTCACATGAGCCATGCTTGCTGGCAATTGTGGTTATATGAGGATTCGCAGAAGTATGCTTCAATTCATACCCATAAGGGCTTGTACCAACATACAAGACTGCCACTTGGGATTTCGTCAGTCTGTGCAATTTTGCTGCGGATGATGGAGAATATTTTACAATGTCTACCCCAGGATGCCATTTATCTAGATGATGTGCTAATAATAGGGAAGACTAATAGGAGCACTTAGAGAACTTGAACACAGTCCTTAGACATTTCTCTCTGGTGGGTATATGCCTTAGAAAGGAAAACATGTGTGTTGCAGACACCGCAAGTGATTTACTTGGACCACAGAATTGACAAGACCGGGTTACACCTGTTGGAAGATAAAGTGAGGGCGATCAAAGGAGCCTCTGCTCCCACAATTGGTACCAGAGCTTAGGTGTTTCCTTGGGCTGGTGAACTATTATGGAAAGTTTATACATAACTTTGCTTCCATCCTGGAAACTTTGCATTGACTCTTAAAAAGGATCAATCCTGGGAATGGTTGCGTGGCTAAGCCATAACCTTAACTGAAGTGAAGAAACAGCTATCATCCTCAGATGTTGGCACACTATGATCCCAAGCGAGATCTTGTAGCGACATGCGATGCCTCCCAGCACGGCACCGGGGTAGTTCTAACTTGTAGGTGGCCCAATGGAAAGGGACACCCAATAGCATATATGCATTGAGGATTTTGGCTAATGCAGAGTATAAATACATCCACATAGAGAAGGAAGGTTTGGCGGTCATATTTGGAGACACGAAGTTCCATCAATACCATTACCAATGTAAATTTGACCAAAAACCCCTGTTTGGTCTACTTAAAGAGGACAAGGCAGTGCTGCCTATAGCTTCAGGCTGAATTCAGTGGTGGGCTCGAATACTAAATGTGTATTATTACAAGTTGGAACAGCGTCCAGGAGGCCAAGTATGGATGCAAATGTGGATTTATTGAGCAACTTCCCACTGGCAAATACACCACCAGAAACGCCACCATTGGAAGAGTCCATAATATTTTAACTTTTCTGGATGCACTTCTAGTCACAGCTGACAATATCAGACTTTGGACACAGAAAGACATAGTCCTGGCAAAACTGGAACAGCTGATGGTGATGGGAGAAACCAAAGGACTGTCACAACCTGAATTTGGACCTGGAGAGATCAAATCACAGCACAGCATGACATATTATTATGCGAAGCAATAATGACTGTCCTGAGCAAAGAACATCATCAGATACTGGCTGGAGTGCATTAGCGTCATCTGGAGGTTTCCAAAATGAATCCGTTGGCAAGAAGTTATGTCTGGTGGCCACGATTGGATGCAGACATTGCTGCGTTAGTGGGGCAGTGCCGATAGTGCCAACAAGGACAAAATTTAACACCAGTAGCTCCCTCACATTCGTGGGAACAGCTAGGTAAACACTGGACTTAGTTCCACATCGACTATGCAGGTCCTTTCATGGACTCAATGTTCCTAGTCATTGTGAATGCCCACTCAAAGTGGCTAGATGTGGATAGAGTTCATTTGTCAAACACGGGGATGATTAAAGAAAAACAGTGAGCATGTTTTGCAATACACAGACTCCTGGAAGTGTTGGTCACAGATCATTTATCAGCAGGTACTTTCACTATTTTCTCAAGTTGATTGGTATTCATTGTATAAGATTCATTATCCAATGGTCTGGCAGAAAGAGCTCTCCAAACTTTGATGACAGGTATAAAGATAGAGCCTACAACGTCACTGGATACCAAACAATCCCAGTTGGTATTTGATTATCTATGCTACTTGCTCCCCACCCCCACCCTCCTCTAGCTTATCTCTCCATGCTTCAGGCTCACTGCCTTTATTCCTGATGAAGGGCTTTTGCCCGAAATATCGATTTTGCTGCTCTTTGGATGCTGCCTGAACTGCTGTGCTCTTCCAGCACCACTAATCCAGATTTGATTATCAGACCATCGTTCATCCAACTACTAGGATAGCTCCAGTAGAGTTGCTATTAGGCAGAAGACTCCACACCATGTTAAACCTGACCTTCCCAGACATCGGGGAGATATTGAAATGGCATCAGAAACACCAATTGCAGACACAAGGCTCCACTAAGCAAGAGAGACAGTTTGCTGCAGGGGGCAATGTGTGATATAGGAACCACTGAAATGACCTGCATGGGTAAGAGGCATAGTGGATGCTAGGTCAGGTCCACTGATGTATGAGTTCGAGTAGGAGCGATGGTCCTGACCAAGCACAAGGACCATATGAAAGCTGCAAACTTGCAAATGGTGGAGAAGTAAAACATACCCTTCTTGACTGTCTTTCTGATTGTTCTGGAACCTGAGAGTTCTCTCTCTCCATCAAGCAGTGAAGGTACCTCAGAATCTGAGATGGACATGGCAAATATTACCTCTCCCCTCTGAAGGAGAGAATCACCTTCTTCCAACATGCTCCTGGCACAAGAGCCAAGCTAGTGTGCATTATATGCATCTGCATCAGAGGCAGATTGGAAGAATTTGAGTCGATGTTAAAACACCCAGGAAGAGCTACCAAACAAAAAGAACCAGCCTATATGCTTGGGCTCAGAGGGAAGGGATGAAGTGACTGGAACAAAGTCTGCCAGGGAATCTTTTTTCTTTCTCTTTTTTCTTTTTTTTTTCTTCCTCCGTACCGGGTGATCCCTTATTTTTTTACTTTCATTTTTTTTTAAATTTAACCCCCACACTACCACCTAAGTGCGGTAGTGCTTATTTTATCCCCAGTGTGTGTGTGCAGGTGTGAGACACAGTGGAAGACACAAAGTGCACCAATCTTTATTGAATTTCCACCACCAGGAAGATAGGAAAACACCCGGGTCGCCAGTGACAAACACTGCCCTTCACATCAAAGGGCAATGCTGTGTGATCAAAACAGTGAAGGGGAGGGTAGGGACTAAATCAAAATAGAATTGGAGGGAGAAATGATGCACTCCACTCCCTGCGGCGCCCACCTCTCCCTGAACAACTCCAGGGTGTTGGTCGACACCGCGTGCTCCTTCTCCAAGGACACCCGGGCTCTAACATAACCGCGGAAGAGCGGCAGGCATCTGCCAGGGAATCTTATGAGTTCCCTGACTGGGGTTGTTAACCTGGTCCAATCAGGAAAGCTCTGGCTGACTGATATAAACAAGAGATTCAGTGGTCTTCTCAGTTTAGGGGATTGACTCTGTGCTGTTTGGTGTTATAGTCAGTGTGTTACTGTCAGTTTCTGCTTCCCCTTTTTTGGAGGGGGTTAAAAACCCTGATTCCTGAACTGGCTGAATTATTTAGCCAGTTTGTTAACTGGCATTCCTTTTAGTGAGGACTTATTGTTAAACTCCTGATGCACATAATGTGTTTTGGGTGTAACTCCGTTCTCATTAGGGGGTTGTTGTTTCACTGGTTGGTTACAGCCTGTGTGTTACGCTCTCCTCTTTCTGAGAAAAGGACAATGTTAATTTATGGTAGGGCTTAGCCCTTGGACTGTAGTTTTCTTTGTTTTATTAATGTGTCTTCACTTTCTATTGGTGTTTTGGACTGAGTCCTGTGGAAGACATGCATTTTACCAGAGGAGCTGTTCCTGTGGGGAGGCCTAGCCCTGGACTGGGCCTCTGAAGATTGAACACCTGTGTGTGTGCTGGGAGGTGAGCAGTTGCTGTATCCTGGAGTTTGGGAGAAGACCTTTCCTTCAGGAGTGGACCAAACCCCTGTGAGTTAACTGCACCTGTACTATGTACTGTGTTCTTGTGAGTGGGCCTGGCTCTCCAAGGCTGGACCAGGACTCTGTTGAGACTGAAC
>NC_057710.1:136011810-136024327 GCF_004010195.1 Chiloscyllium plagiosum | reverse complement strand
TGGACCGAGAACCAGAAGGTGGGTAGGGGCGGGCTGCCTTAGAGTGGTCGGAAGGTGGGAGGGGCGGGGGCTTGCTGGGTCTGTATTGTCTGCACTTTTGTATGTAACAGTACTGTCTAATGTACAACTCACTGCTGTTGTCTCCTTATATCTTTGTGAAACTGGGATTTGAGGTTTGTCCTCATGTCCCTGTAAACTGTTTGAATGGTAGGGTTTGGGGCCTGGCTTTGCTGCTCCTCTCCCTTGTAAAATTGCTGTCTCTTGTATGTAGCTGTAAATGTAACTGTTTGTTATAAACTGTTTTTGTAATTTGTTTAATAAAATAAAATATAAACAAGAGATTCAGTGGTCTTCTCAGTTTAGGGGATTGACTCTGTGCTGTTTGGTGTTATAGTCAGTGTGTTACTGTCAGTTTCTGCTTCCCCTTTTTTGGAGGGGGTTAAAAACCCTGATTCCTGAACTGGCTGAATTATTTAGCCAGTTTGTTAACTGGCATTCCTTTTAGTGAGGACTGATTGTTAAGCTCCTGATACACATAATGTGTTTCAGGTGTAACTCAGTTCTCATTGGGGATTGTTGTTTCACTGGCTGGTTACAGCCTGTGTTACTCTTTTTGAGAAAAAGATAATAATTTTGTGGTAGGGCTTAGCCCTTGGACTCTAGTTTCCTTTGGGTTTTTTTTTGTACGTATCCTCACTGTTTTTGGTGTTCGGACTGAGCCCTTGTGGAAGATGTATTTTACTAGAGGAGCTGGCCCTGTGGGGAGGCCTAGCCCTGGGACTGGGCCTCTGAAGATTGAACACCTATGTGTGTGCTGGGAGGTGAGCACTTGCTATATCCTGGAGTTTGGGAGAAGACCTTTGCTTCAGGAGTGGACCAAACCCCTGTGAGTTAACTACACCTGTACTATGTTCCTGTGAGTGGAGGAAGTGAGGACTGCAGATGCTGGAGATCAGAGCTGGAAAAGCGCAGCAGGTTAGGCAGCATCCAAGGAGCAGGAGAATTGATGTTTTGGGCATGAGCCCTTCTTCAGGAATGAGGAAAGTGTATCTAGCAGGCTAAGATAAAAGGTAGGGAGGAGGGACTTGGGGGAGGGGTGTTGGAAATGTGATCGGTGGAAGGAGGTTAAGGTGAGGGTGAGTGGGCCTGGTTTTCCAAGGCTGGGCCAGGACTCCATGGAGACTGAACACCTGTGGGGTGCCTTCAGGAGTGGACTCTGCCCTTGGTTGTGGACTCTGTTTTTAGCAATGGACTCTGCAGTTTGGAGTGTACTCTAATTCTGACAATGCACATTGTATACTGGAGTGGACTCTTCCTGGAAATGGATTCTATGTTTTGGAGACTGTGTACCAGAAAGGACTTTTTTTTTTTGGTAATTAACTGTATTGTGGTGTTTCTTGGGTCTATTACCTGCACTGTCTTGTGTATCCCTGGGTCTGGCAGGCCTTAGTGTGAGCTGGGAGGCTCATGGGTTGTCTTGAAAGCTGTCACCCTGAGAGCAGGAGGGTGGTAGGCCATCCTGTGAACCTGAAGGTTGGTAGGCTGTCCTGAAAGCCAGAGGGTGGGTAGTCCATCCTGAAGCCAGTCACCGAGAGCCAGATAGGGGGCAGGCTGTTCTGAGTGCTGTCGTCCCGAGAAGGGGTAATCAGGACGGGCTGTCGTAGAGGTGGTCGAAAGGTGGGTCAGAGCAGCCGAGTACCAGAAGGTGCGTAGAGGCAGGCTGAGGTCCGGAAGGCTTGTGGGCTACCCTACACGCTGCCGTCCCAGGGAAGGGGATGGGCTGTCCTAGAGGTGGCTGGAAGGTGTGCCAGGATAGCCCACTGGTCAGATGGTGCATCTGGATGAGTGCGAGCCCAATGGTACATAGGGGCAGACTGAGACCAGAAGGCGGGTAGCCATCCTCAGTGCTGTCACCCTGGGTGGACACCGGGGCAGGCTGCTCTAGAGGTGGTCGAAAGGTGTGTCAGGGCAGACCGAGAACTGGAAGCGGCATGGGGTGGGCTGAGAGCCAGAAGGTACGTAGGGGCGGGATGTCTTAGAATGGTCAGAAGGTGGGAGGGATGGGGGCTTGCTGGGTCTGTATTGTCTGCACTGTTTACGTAACTGGATTAGCTTTTAATGTACAAATGTCATTGTCGCTGTCTTTTATATGTGGAACTGGGATTTGAGGTTTGTCCTCATCTCCCTGTAAACTGGTTGAATGGTAGGGTTTGGGGCCTGGCTTTGCTGCTCCTCTCCCTTGTAAAATTGCTGTTGTATACAGCTGTAAATGTTAACTTTTTTGTAAACTGTTTTGTAATTTAAGAAAATATTATAAATGAGAGATTCAGTGGTCTTCTCAGTTTAGGGGACTGACTCTGTGCTGGCTGGTGTTACAGTCAGTATGTTACGGTGAGTTTCTGCTTCCTTTTTTTGGAGGGGGAAACGAGATTCCTGAACTGACTGAATTATTGAGCCAGTTTGTTAATTGACATTCCTTTTAGTGAGGACTGATTGATTGTTAAACTCCTGATGCCCATAATGTGTTTCAGGTGTAACTCAGTTCTCATTAGGGGATTGTTGTTTCACTGGCTGGTTACAGCCTGTTACACTTCTACTTTGAGAAAAGGACAAAGAAAAAAATGTTAATTTTGTGATAGGGCTTAGCCCTTTTGACTCTAGTTTCCTTTGTATTTTGTATGTGTTCACTGTTTCTGGTGTTTGGACTGAGCCCTTGTGAAAGACATACGTTTTACCCAAGGAGCCGATGGACAGTCTTTTGGGAGCCACTTGGCTGTTTCCTTTCTTCCTGGTGGTGGAAACTGAAGAAAGATTTGTGCACCTTGTGTCTTTCGCTGTGTCTCATACCTGCACACACCCAACATGGGTGCTGGGGGGAAAAATAAGCACTACTGCAGTTAGAGAGTAGTGTGGGGGGTTTAAAGAAACACAAAAAACAGGAGTGGCAGAGGTTCTGCTCATTCTGAGAGGTGAACCTGGGGGTGCTGTGTCAGTGTCAAGAACTCTCCATGTGTAAATAAAGGGTGATGCAGTGATGGGATACTGGCTTCTATGGAGTTATTTCAAGGATAGCTTGTGACCAGCAAAAAATAAAGATAAAAAGGAGTGTCAGAGTCTCTGAGGGAGCTAGACCAGTGTCAAGGACTCTCCTCTTGATTTTGTTTCAAGAGAAGGGGGACTGATTCTGGGACGGGATGGCATACAGTCAGTGCAGAAAGAAGTGAATTGATGTCTGGGCCTGCTTCTGGTGCTGCAGCCTGGGCCTTGCCTACAAAGCCTCACCCAGGTCAAGGGAGTGTTGCTGCTGCCTGGGGCCTACTCCTACTGCTCGGCTCTGGGACCCCACCCAGACCTGCCTCTGCTGCGACTGCCTGGGGCCTGCCTCGCTACTGCCCGGGACTCACTTTGGGGATGCCCCCCCCAAGGCCTGCCTCCACTGCTGTGACCAGGGGCCTACCTGGGACTTGCTTCGGTGCTGCCTGGGACTTGTCTTAGGACCTCCCAGGACCTCCACTACTGCAGCCTGGACTCGCCTTGGACCCCTCCCAAGACCTCCACCACTGCAACCTGAGGCCTGCCTCCTCCTGCTGCTGCCACTACCTGAGGCCCCACCTGGACTTAACAACACAGCTGGTTCCTGGGGCCTAACAACATTCAGCAGCACAGCATGACGAGTTCCAAAATTGCAGGCCCCAGCCGCACCTATGCTAGGGTAGCCGCTGCCTGAGGCTCGGCTGCTCCAACACCAGCTGCAATTCCGACCCCTTTAGGCACCTAATTAAATGCCTGGGGATCAAGGCCTATCCCCACCCTAACATGACCGAGGCCTGCAGTAAGGCCATGGCTAGTGTGGTTGGCCCACTGGCCATCGTCGCTGCGGTCAGGATGTATGGGAAGGCTGTATTTTTCCAAAAGACTGAGTAGGTGGTCTACCTGGCCATGGAGAGGGGGCTCACTGTGGGTGGGACACATCTGCCCGTCGACCCTTTGGAGGTTACGGCCCAGAGGGTCGTGATTTCCAACATCCTGCCCTTCATTGCCAGTGAGCTCCTTCTTTCCCACCTCAAAACCTTAGGGGAGATCCGGTGGGATGTCCAACCGCTCCTGCTTGGTCTCGAGGACCATGCCCTCCAGCATATTTATTCCTTCCGACGCCAGGTATTCATTTTCCTGGCCCGGGAGGAGGTTACCGAGGGCTTGTTTACCCTCCTCCACGAGGGCATGACCTACCACGTCTTCTGGACAGCGAATGGTGTGCGGTGTCACCTGTGCTGCAAGGTGGGGCACATAAGAAAAAACTGCCCCACCTAGAAGGCTGCCCAACCCACACCAACAGCTCAGGATGACACAGCCGCACCCACTCTCCCTCCCCCGAAGTCAACACCACAAGCCCTGGGAGCGGGGGCAAAGCCAGAGGCATTCCTGAAGAAGGGCTTATGCCCAAAATGTCGATTCTCCTCTTCCTTGGATGCTGCCTGACCTGTGCTTTTCCAGCTCTGATCTCCAGCATCTGCAGTCCTCACTTTCTCCCCAGAGGCTTCCAATGCCACAGCCTCGGGCGGGGGGGGGGGGGGGGGGTGAGTATCTGGCCGGATAGAAGGCGCTAAAGAAGACCCAACGCGCCAGGCCTGCCCACGTGGAGACCACCCTGTCACCTTCTCCCACAACAAACCCACAACCTGCCCCACCTGGCACAACAATGTGGCCGTGCCAGTGTTGCCCTGGCGTGGGAACCCTGACACCCCCCCCCCCCCCCATACCTGATCCCAGCCCTGCTACACACTGACCCCACACCCAACCTGCGCCCCGTTACAGAAATCCCTGGGGCTACAACACCTGGCCCAGGGGTCCCTGTGCTCAAGCCCCACCCTGGTACTAACCTGTGGGAAACCACCTGATAAACCAGGGGCGGGGCAGGAAATGACATGGCTGGATCCTCCCCACCCTCGCCACACCTCCCTGCATTCCCCCAGCCAACAGTATTCTGGGAGAAGCTGGGGTGAGGGACCTCTGCCCCCATGACCACCAAGGCAGGCGGGAAGGTCCATAAATTTCCCCCGTGCCTCCTAGAGGAAGAGGCGCTGGCCCTTGGAGGGGAGAGACATCCCAGTAGCGCACCGGCGGCGCTGTCCCTCGCCAGGCGATGAGCCTATGGTGTCTCTTGCCTATCCCGCACCGCGGCCTGAGTTGTCTGAACCCCCAGGGGCTGCAGCAGGACCTTCTGCTGCTGTAATTCCACCAGCCCCTGGGGCTGTCTTTAAAAACCACATGGGCCACGTGCAGGTGACAACAGCGAACTGTCCGTTGGGTCGTCAAGCGGTGGAGGGGAGGAAGATGTTATCCTCACTCCTCCCTTCCAGACTGTTTCTCCGGGGCCTTGGCCCTGGGGGAGGACCTTTTTTTTCCCGAGGTGTCGGGAGAGGATCAGGGCCCCAAGCCTCTGCCGCCCGAAGACCCGAACTCTGGGCATTCCTGGAAGGGATGCACCAAGGAATTTACTGCCGGTGACCCTGGGGGTGGGGTTGCCGGGGGTTTGAGGCCAGTTGGCGGTGCTGAACCAGAGGGGTCAGTGACCGAGGGCGACCTCCCGGAGGAGGGTTTGGAATCGACGGCGGACACTGGGGACGATGCGGAGTCTGTCTCCAGCGACCTTTTCGAGTCCCAGGTGCCCCCCACCGATCTCCCCCTCATTCCCCTCGAGGAGCTCTGGGTGTTTGTCGAGGAAACTGAGTCGCCGGGATAGAGCCCAACTGGCGCTTGAGCTCCTTTGAGAAGGTTTACTGGTCGGCCCACGCTGCTCGCCACGCGCCTGGGCTCGACGTGAATGAGCGAAAGTGAGTCAGGAACTTCCTGGGGGCACTCCGGGTGAGGGACTTCTGTACCTCTCCCTCGTCCTCCCAGTAAATGTATATAGTTTTTAAACTGTACCGGTGGTGGTTGCACAACGCTTCAGACGTGAAGCCAGCCTCAACATCAACGGCAGCAGGGAGTCACAGCGCAGATTCCAGACCCCCTCGGTCCTTCGGGACAGGAGGTATGCGGTGTGCTTCCTGCAAGAAACCCACACTACCCTGGGAGATGAAGCCATCTGGCTCCTGGAATGGCGAGGGGGGCATACATGAGTCACCTCACCTGCAGATCCGGTGGGGTGGCTATCTTGTTGGCCCCGCATTTTCAGCTGGAGATTTTGGGGGGTCAGGGAGATCTTGGGGGTCAGGGAGCCCATGCCAAGCCATTTGCTTCACCTGACGGTTCGGCTGGGGGTGCGGAGCTTCACTTGGTGAACGTCTACGCTCCCCTGGCTGGGCCAAGGCAAGCGAGCTTCTTCGGAGAAGTGTCCGCTCATCTCGCCTCCATCGAGAGCCAGTGCGTCGTCTTCGGAGATTTTAACTGCGTCCTCGAGGACAGGGACCACGGCAGTGCCCGCACTGGTTGGGTGTCGGGAAGGAGGTTGGGGGACTTGGTCAAGTCCTTCAACCTGGCGGACGTCTGGTAGAATCTCCATCCTGACTCATTCGCCTTCACCTTCATGAGGCCTGGGGTCGGACCGTCCAGAGTCGACCTCCTGTATGTTTCGCGGGCGTACGCCTCCTGTTTTCCGACAGCCTCCATGCGGCAGGTGTCGTGTAAGGACCATCACCTGGTGTGGGCAGAACTCCTTCAGTTCGGCACCAGGCTCGGCTCTGCGTACTGGCACTTTAACAACCTGCTGCTGGAGGACGAGCAGTTCCGGAACTCGTTTCATCGTTTCTGGACCGGCTGGAGAAGGAAGCGGGGAAGCTTCCCCTCCCTGAGGCTATGGTGGGACATGGACAAAGCTTACATCTGCATTTTCTGTCAGGAGTACGCGAGGGGGTCAACAAAGAGGCGGAAATCCAGGATCGGGGAGTTGGAGAGGGAGATGCTTGACCTGGAGTCATGCCTCGGTCAGCCCGACGCGGACCTGGCCCTGCGCGGGGTGTACGAAGAGGGCCACGCTCCAGGACCTGCAGCTAGTCGGGGCTCGGGGCGCGTAATTGAGGTCGCAGCTCCAGCTCCTCCGGGACCTGGACCGTGGCTCCCCCTTCTTCTACTCACTGGAAAAAAGGCGTGGCACCCGTCAGCTCCTTGTGCTGCTGGCCGATGACGGGTCCCTCGTCTCGGATCCGGAGGGTATCAGGGCCCACATCCGAAACTATTACACGGCTCTATTCTCTCCGGATCCGTCCAGTGAGGAAGCTCGCAGAGTTCTGTGGGAGGACCTGCCGCAGCTCAGCCCGGAGGACGCCGGAAGGCTCGTCGCTCCCGTCGCTTTAGAGGAGCTGACCGGCGCCCTCGACCGGCTCTTGAAGGACAAGTCCCTGGGGCTTGACGGGCTGACTGTGGAATTCTTCAGGGCGTCCTAGGATATCCTGGGGAGCGACTACGCACAGGTCCTGGGGAAGTGACCAAATGCCAGAGAGCTGCCCCTTTCTTGGCGCAGGGCGGTCATCGTCCTGCTGCCAAAGAAGGGGGATCTTTGTTCTTTGAAGAACTGGCGTCCGGTCTCCCTCCTCAGCACGGATTACAAAATCTTCGCCAGGGTATTGTCTTCTCGCCTGGCCTCCGTGCTACCCCACATGATTCACCCGGACCAGTCCTACACAGTCCCGGGCCAGAGGATACACGACAACGTCCACCCGGTCCAGGACCTGATCCATTTCTGTCAACGGGCTGGTCTGCCGAGCACCTTCGTGTCTCTTGACAGGAGAAGGTGTTCGACAGGGTCGATCACGAGTACCTGCTCAGGACTCTGAGGGCATTCGGGTTCGGGACGCAGTTCGTCGCCCGGATCCGACTTTTGTACGCCACTGCAGAGTGTCTGGTTAAAGTTAACGGGTCCCTGACAGCGCCCCTTTGCTTCAGGAGAGGAGTGCGTCAAGGCTGCCCCCTGTCCGGCCAGCTGTATTCCCTGTGCGTGGAGCCTTTTCTGCGCCTCTTGCGGAGGAGGTTGTTGGGGCTGGTTCTGCATGGCGCGCGCACGGGTGTGGTCCTCTCGGCCTAAGCCACCGACGTGCTCCTCCCTTTCGCTGACCTGGGGAGGATGCGCGAGTGCCAGGCCATGTACTCGGCAGCGTCTTCCGCCAGGATCAACTGGGCCAAATGTTCGGGACTACTGGTCGGTCCGTGGCGGGTGGACTCTCTGCCGGAGGAGTTACGGGGGTTCAGCTGGAGTACCACCCATCTCCTCTACCTGGGGGTCTACCTCAGCCCGGCTGAGGAATCCTGGCAGGTGCTGGAGGCCAAAGTCTCGGCTCACCTAGGCCACTGGACAGGACTGCTCCGAGTGCTAACTTATAGGAGTCAAGTGCTGGTCATAAACTAGCTGGTGGCCGCCATGCTGTGGTACCGGCTGGTCACTTTGATCCCTCCTCCTGGTTTTGTCGCTGACATCCAGAGAACGTTGGTCGATTTCTTCTGGGACAAAAAGATGCACTGGGTCGCTGCGCAGGTTCTGAGTCTCCCTATTGAGGAGGGCGGTCAGTCGCTGGTGTGCGTCCGCACCCAGGTCGCGACGTTCCGCCTTCAGACCTTGCAGCGATACCTTTACGTTGAGCCTCCTCCTCGGTGGTGCGCCCTGGCGACGTATTTTTTCCACCAGGTGCATAACCTCAACTATGACATGCAGCTCCTGTTCATCGACCGTGACGGTTTGGAGGTCATCCTCAAGACACTGCCTGTCTTTTACCAGGACCTGATCACTGTCTGGAACATGGTTTAATCGCGCCGTGCTTACCCTCCGGCAGGAATAGCGGCTGTTGTCAGGGAGCCATTGCTCAGGAATCCGCACCTCCGTACTTGCGGGTTCAATTGCTGTCGGAGGGGAGGGCTGTGGCAGCGAGGGCGACCACGGTCGGGGATGTGCTGCGGGCCTGGGCTGGACGCTGCTGCAGGACATAGCGAGTAGGGCAGCGGGAGACATCCGGTACGTGGCCACCGCCATCTGAAGCCTTAAAACGGCGGTGCTCGGACCCGACACAGTGCTCCAGTTGGAGGATGCTCAGGTTTACAGTGGGATTCCTGCCCGTACGGAATTTCACATTGGCCCCAAGGTCCCGTACTTCCCACAGGAACCTGTGCCCCACAACCAGTACCACCTCTGGAATTTTAATTGTCATTTTTAAGGACATAAAAAGGCGGGCCCTGTACTGACTGCTGCTGCACACCGTCCACCTCTTCTCCCTCATCCACTGTCTGAACACGCCTTGGCATGCCCATTTGCCACCGGGCAGTGGGGATCCCCAGTGGAGGGCTCTCTACACAGGAGTCCTCCCCCTTTTCTCTCGGGGATCTGGGGTGGAGGGTGCTGCACACAGCAGTTCCCTGCAACCGCAGATTGCGGTGGTTCACAGACTCCCAGCCCAACTGCTTGTTCTGTGGTGCTGTGGAGTCCGTGGAACACGTGTATATTGGGTGTGGGCGTTTGCACTCCCTTTTTGACTTTCTTAAAAACCACCTCCTCTTCTTTTGGTTGCAGTTCAGTCCCACGCTCCTGATCTTCGGGCACCCAGTACGGAGGAGGGAGGGCAGGTCTGAAGACCTCCTTGTGGGTCTGCTCCTGGGCCTGGCCAAACTGGCCATCAACAGGTCCAGGCAGCGGAGCGTGGAGGGGGTCATTAGGGCCGACTGCCTGCCCCTCTTTCGTGGTTACGTTAGGGCCCGGGTGTCCTTGGAGAAGGAGCATGCGGTGTCCACCAACATCCTGGAGTTGTTCAGGGAGAGGTGGGCGCCGCGGGGAGTGGAGTGCATCTCCCCTTCACTGTTTGATCACACAGCACTGCCCTTTAATGTGAAGGGCACTGTTTGTCACTGGCCTCTCAGGTGTTTTCTTTTTTCCTGGTGGTGGAAACTGAATAAAGATTCATGCACCTTGTGTATTTTACTGTGTCTCAAAAAAATAAATAGGAGTGTCAAAGGTTCTTGAGAGCTGGCTCTGAGGAAGTTGGATCAGCTTCAACTAGTCTCTACATGTAAATAAAGAGTGACTTGATGATGGGATAGTAGACTCCGTAGAGTTATTTCAGTTATCTTTTATTTAATAATTTTAATAACATGATTTAAACCATTGGGCAACTGTCCTCATGATTTTCCATCACCTACCACAAGAGGGTGATCTAGTCATTGTTTTTCTGGCTTGATCTTTACAACATATCTCCATAGATTTAAACAAAATATTTTCTTATTAAAGTTATACCATTGTTTCTTTTTGTCTTAGGGCTCTAGTGGGTCGCAGCACTAAATAAGACTGTTTATCTCTGTGTGTCATTGCCAGGATGATTCAAAACTAATCCCATTTCTAGCTCTCTCCCCATTGTCCTGCATCTTCCTCTGACACTCCCCTTTTCCCTTTTGATTCAGTAGACTTTGGCTTCCACTGCTCTTTGTGACAAAACATTCCATGTTTTCACAATTCACCATCTAAAGAGTTTTTGTGACAATTTTAAAGCAAAATCCCTTTGGGGTTGTCTCCTAATTAATCTTTTCCCCATGTAGACCGATTCTGTAATCTGACACAAGCATGATGCACCAAATGGTCGTTAATACAGTCTCATTTCATGTACTCATTCAGAGCAGGGACTTTGGCGGTCGGCTAGAGGTCCAATGCGTGGCAACAGTTGGGGGCTTGGATCGGGATTTTGACAGAGATTGAACCCAACATGGAAACAGCATGTCCGATGTGGTGGCGAGGGAGATCTCCTGGCATTAGTGGTGTTGGCAAGAGCAGGCAGCTGAGGTCTGTGGAGAGTGGGCCAAAATGGAGGAAATTGAGCCCTTAAAGGGAGTGTGAGCTCAACATGGGTGGGTACTTAAAGATTATTTAACTTTTAACTTTTATTTCTTTATTTTTCTACTTAATACTAACAAGGACTGTAGTGTTTTAATTTTAACTTTGTTATTGTTGTTTTTCTACTTTGTACCTAAAGGTTTTGTACCTGTGTACCTTTATACCTAAGATGGCACCGGAATTGGTGACATTGTACACTTTTCACTGTACAGCCGGTTCTACTATAAGGTGTGTTTCTTCAAACGAATTGACTACAACGTGATTGAAGAATTTAGACTGTTATTTGGAGAGCATGACCCTTCCCTACCTGTATAGGCTACAACCATGATTCCGGCCCCATTCATTTAAATGGTGCAGCTACTGCGCGATTTTCTTACAATGTGAGATCGCACAAGAACAGAACTCTCACATTGTATGAAAACCGACAGTACTCCTGTACTTGCTGTATTTGAGTACATATGATAATAAAACCAATTCTAGTTCTAATTCAATGGGCCACATTTACTGTGTGTTCGGAATTCTGACCATTGTGAATACCTTTTTAAATCCTACACCTGAAATGTAATTACAATCCCTCACAAAGCAGTTTATTTACTTTAAATTTATCTCTTGATTTGATATCTTCATCTTTTGGGATATTTGTCAATTTTTTGCCATCCTTCCAAATAGGGAAAATCAGGAATTCTCAATTGAATCCCTCTGTTTATTTTTCAGGAGAAGGAGAGAAACAAAACTATGATGTCAGGCAGGACTAGAGACACATGGAAACAACTCAGAGGCAATGTTACAAATGGAACCTATCAACAGAAAATCACATCCGACACTTGTCATAGTAGGAGTAGCTGGGAAGACTTCAAACTATACAATTGAAACTTCTTTCACCAGAGGCATGACAATGTGGCATAGATATACCCACGGTGCTGTTAGAAAGTGAGTTCCAGTGAAGAAACGGCAACATAGATCCAAGTCAGGATAGTGTGAGACTTGGGTAACTACTGCACTTGTCATTCTAGGAAGTAGAGGTTGTAGTCTTAGAAGATGCTACTGAAATGACTGACTGAGTTGCTGGAGTCCACCTTGTAGATGGTACTTACTGCTACCACCATGTGTCAGCAAAAGATGGATGGGAATCAAACAAGCTTGTCCTGGATGGAATTGAACTCTTTGTGTACGGGTCGAGCTGCACTCACCCAGGTAAGTTTCCATCACATTTCCGGACTTCAATCTTGTAATTGGTAGATGGACTTTGAAGAGTCAGGAGGTGAGAATTTCAAATCTCCGACATGCGCATTTAGCCACTATTTATTTAGCTGGTCCAATCCAGTTTCTGGTCAATGCTAATGACCTTCATGTTACAAGTGGGGAATACTGTGAAGGTAATGCCACTGAAGGTAAATGGGAGAACTGTTTATTCTATTTTGTTTGGCATGGTCCTTGCCTGGCACTTGTGTGCCGCAACTATTACTTGCCACTGATTAGGCCAAGGAGAAAGTGAGGACTGCAGATGCTGGAGATCAGAGCTGAAAATGTGTTGCTGGAAAAGCGCAGCAGGTCAGGCAGCATCCAAGGAACAGGAGAATCGACGTTTTGGGCATAAGCTCTTCTTCAGGAATGCGGAAAGTGTGTCCAGCAGGCTAAGATAAAAGGTAGGGAGGAGGGACTTGGGGGAGGGGCGTTGGAAATGCAATAGGTGGAAGGAGGTCAAGGTGAGGG
>NC_057710.1:135995171-136010819 GCF_004010195.1 Chiloscyllium plagiosum | reverse complement strand
TGCGGAAGATGGACTGTTTCACATATCCTACGAAGAGGCAGGCATTGCTGGGGCCCATGCGCGTGGCCATGGCTACTCCTTTTGTTTGGAGGAAGTGGGAGGATTGGAAAGAGAAGTTGTTCAGGGTGAGGACCAGTTCAGTCAGTCGAAGGAGGGTGTCAGTGGAAGGGTACTGGTTGGTACGGCGGGAAAGGAAGAAGCGGAGGGCTTTGAGTCCTTCGTGATGAGGGATGGAGGTGTACAGGGACTGGATGTCCATGGTGAAGATAAGACATTGGGGACTGGGGAAGCAAAAATCATAAAGGAGGTGGAGGGCGTGGGTGGTGTCCCGAACGTAGGTGGGGAGTTCTTGGACTAAGGGGGACAGGACCGTGTCGAGGTATGCAGAGATGAGTTCGGTGGGGCAGGAGCAGGCTGAGACAATGGGTCGGCCGGGGCAGTCATGTTTGTGGATTTTGGGCAGGAGGTAGAAACTGGCGGTGCGGGGTTGTGGGACTATGAGGTTGGAGGCGGTGGATGGGAGATCCCCCGAGGTGATGAGGTTATGGATGGTCTGGGAGATGATGGTTTGGTGGTGGGAGGTGGGATCATGGTCAAGGGGGCAGTAGGATGAGGTGTCCGCGAGCTGGCGTTTAGCTTCAGCGGTGTCAAGGTCGGTGCGCCAAACTACTACCGCGCCTCCCTTGTCTGCCAGTTTGATAGTGAAGTTGGGGTTTGAACTGAGGGAGTGGAGGGCTGCACGTTCTGAGGGTGAGAGGGGTGGAGAAGTTGAGACGGTTAATGTCGAGGCGGCAGTTGGCTATGAAGAGATCAAGGGCGGGTAAGAGGCCAGCACGGGGTGTCCAGGTGGATGGGGTGTGTTGGAGGCGGGAGAAGGGGTCGTCAGAGGGTGGGCGAGAATCTTGGTTG
Organism: Chiloscyllium plagiosum; assembly: GCF_004010195.1. NCBI lineage: Eukaryota > Metazoa > Chordata > Chondrichthyes > Orectolobiformes > Hemiscylliidae > Chiloscyllium > Chiloscyllium plagiosum. Next base: position 136,009,910 of record NC_057710.1, on the reverse strand, counting down.
AAGAAGTAGGTGCGGAGGCGAAGGCGGCGGAAGAACTGTTCGCTGTCTCGCCGCGTTCTTCCTTCGCCTCCATGCCTACTTCTTTAGAAGAACAAATATTAGAAGAAGCTAATTTTGTCCATCCAGTGTCTAACATTTCATTAGTGGAGAGTTGAGACAGCTGTAGAAATACCAGATACTAATGCTGCTGAGTGAGATATAATTTGACCTCAGGAAAACCTTTGCAATATTTAGACTTTTAAATGAAACATTCTCTAAATTATGAGATATACAACATTTTCTGCAATGAAATGACCTTCAATACGATATTCGAAATATCATAAAACTAGTCACATTTCAAAATGGCAAGGTTATTGATGCAAGGACAATGTTTCCTGAATGAAGGCAGCTTGATAGTGGATTTCCAAAACAAATTATGTGAATAAAGAGGAAGACAGGTTGAGATTTTAACCCTGGAAGAGCATACTGGCCTAGAAACTTAATTAAACAGAAAAACATTGTAATGGGTGAGGTTCAATACCACTTTGGAAGCCCTGGTTTGGGAGTAGACAAGAGAAGGGGCCCAGAAACCTATTCTGCTGTTACTGTGAAGTGATTATCAAGGAGGTCAACAGCAGGAGCTTATAGCTCTCAGGATATGAAACTAGTCAGGAAAGATGCAAAGAACAATAAAAATTCCCGAAATAAGAATCTTGTCTCTCACTTCAATCACTCTCTCCTCTTACCTGCAACGTCCTGCCACTCACAACCCTCCCTCCACACTCCTATAGTGACTGCACCATGCTCTATTCTATCTCTTTTCCTACTAGTCACATTATCTGCATATCCTATTGTCAGAAAATTAGAATCTGATTATAAATATCCCACTGTTTCCTCATGTAACGTGCAGAAATTTCATGGATCTGTGCCCTGAAACTTGACAGAAATTTAACACCATAGTAATCCAGTCATGTGAAGCCGTAGTGGGATGCATCCAGCTGCCCACTTGCTATCACAGTTGCTCCAGACTATGGAATGTGTAGGGGTCCCTTATCTATGTCCAAACTCCTTCAGCGCCTGCTTCTGATCCTTGAACCAGACTGCTGTAAATATGTTTTAGGGGCTTTCTATGATAGCTTCATCCTTCTGCCGTAGGGATAGTTTCATTTGATTCTTTTGATTTCTTTAACTGGTCATGCAAATCATTTATTACAAATCATTTATTGTCACATGTATTCAGTATAAAATACAGTGAAAATTGTGTACCATCGCCGTACATAGACGCCATTCACTTAGAATAATTGAAGAAAAACTTAAAGGGAGAGTCCAACTTTTCCTTCTCCACTGCTACAGTCACGCTCTGGGCTTCCCAGCCCACGCCCTGCCGCTGCCAGGGGCTTACTCCATGTGGAAGTGAGAGTCTTACCCCAGGTTTCACAGGCTGGCTGACTGATTCTGTCGCCCTGCTGCCTCTGAAGATGCTGCCACATGCTTAATCTAAGTTCCTTAAAAGCAAGTTGGTTATATGTGCCTAACCTAAACATAGAGACCTAAGGGGCAACATTTTCATGCAGAAGGCGGTACATGTATGGAATGAGTTGCCAGAGGGAGTGGTGGAGGCTGGTACAATTGCAACATTTAAAAGGCATTCGGATGGGCTTATGAATAGGAAGGGTTTAGAGGGAGATGGGCCGGGTGCTGGCAGGTGGGACTAGATTGGGTTGGGATATCTGGTCAGCATGGACTGGTTGGGCCGAAGGGTCTGTTTCCATGCTGTAAATCCCTATGACTAATTTATATGCTTTATCCACTACGACTGTCAATTTAACAAGCCATACGTTCTTCAACTTTTCTCTTTTTTTAAAACTGCAGGGCTATATTTGCTACTTAAAATACTTGGAAACTTTTCTGAATTAAAGGAATTTAAATCATCCAAAATTAATGCAACCACTATTTGAATTTAATCCCAAGGTGCAGATGATCAGATCCAGGTAATTTGTTGTCAGTTAATTCCAATGATTTTACTGGTGCCATTTTGTTATTTATATTGATTTGTTTACATTCCTCATTCTTGCAAGACCTTTGGTTCTCAACTCATTCTGGATTTTTATGTCAAGGCAAGTTTAAAGTATAGGTTTAATCTTTCTGTTTTTTTTTCTTCATTCTGCATAGTAATCTATTCTGTATGAGCCTCTAATTTTCCTAAGTCTATTTTTATTCATCTCTTCTTATCTACAGACCTATAAAAACACTTCCATCTTTTATATGTCTCCTCCGTCTCTATTCTCATTCTGTTTTCTTCTCATTCCTTGATCCTCTTTTGCTGAGTTGCAAATTCATCCATAATCCACAGATTTATTCCTCTTTTGGCAACATTATAAGCCTCTTCCTTTATCACAGTACTACCTTGGACACTTGTTAGCTATTGTTGGGCCATTTTTTCAGCAGGTTGTTCTTTACCTAAATATATATTTGTTTAAAGTAATTGATGCTTTAAATCCCAGTCATTGCCTATCTATTATCACACATTTCATACTATTTCCCAACATTTTTTAACCAGCTGATATCTCATACTTTATAACTGACTTTGTTTAGATGCAAGATCAGAGCGTGGTGTTGTCCAGTTCCAGAGGTAGCGGGTAGAATGTTGTGTGGGTGAAGTTAAAACATCAGAATCTCATTGTCGAGTTAAATTTTAGTGATACCATTTTCTCCCACTCTCCCACCACGTGGCATGTCCACCTTCTCACCAGGATGTGTCCTAAGCTTATCTGCATGTATCAGCATCTCATTAAAATCACAACACACTGGGATTAAGGTCACATTCCCACTCAAATTTTCCCTGATCGAGAAGCTTGTTGCTTTAGATACCCAACCACACAAAACACGCCTGTACTTGGTGAGCTTCACTTCTTCCCAGATTTGGAGTGAGAATTTGCTGCTTTATCCTAATGGCAGTACAAGTGGGTTTTTCTATAATTCTGTATTTGCGTACCAGCGAAACCTCACTTAATAGAAAAGCGCTTAATAGAAATAATGGGGCCTGTGGGAAAAGTGGGGTCTGGGGCAGACCTGCAAAATATAACACTTATGATTGCTCAATAATCACCAAACGTCTAACACAAAGTATAGCACAGCCTGAATGAAGTTTGAAATCATATTTATTAATGAAACAAAAGTAAATTTAACTCCACTGTTTTCTGTACAAAAAGCTGCTCTGTTGGCAGCTGACATCGGCGCATGCATAGAGCAGGATGGAAATTTCGGCATGGACATCGGTGCATGCATAGAATGAAGCGCGCGAATCGATCCCTGCTGGAATTGTGCTATTGCCAACACAGGTAATCATTCTAGAATATACTGTTCCCTAATTCATCTGCAACGATATCGCCAAATCATGCTGCTGAAACACACGTTATCCCAGAACTGCTTGTACGGCTTTAAATGAGGATTGTGGCCACTTGTGTTGTAAGGTCTCCAAGTACAGTCACTTGTCTCCGATGCAGGAAGGCAGACTGATAGCCTGGGTCATCTTGAAGGCCACTGGCTAACAGCAAATAGCAGATACTATTGGCTGAGGGGCAACATACTGTGCAAAAGGCAAGCAGGACAAATGTGAGTGAAGGACATTGGACAGTCAGAACAGAACGAGAGAGGAACAGTAAGAGTTCTCCTCTCACTCTGGGTGCTATAACCAATCCAGGTCTGTGCTACAGTCAGTTCCTGGGGCTAGGGGAATGTGCTCCAGTCAGTCTGAGTGTGAAGTGGGCTTTGTCCAGAGCATCATCTTTGCTGTGGCTGATTCTTATTTGGAAAACAGTCTGGGTGCATTTTGCACCAAAAGAAATGGTCTCAATGAAAGACAGCAGTTGAATATGATAGGATGGAACTTGGAAGCTGAGGTTGGGACAGCATTCATCTGCTGGGACTGCAGTCCAAGGTAGGTCCGAATGCAATTGGCTTTGATCAGGAAAGGGGTGAGATCAGAAAAAAAAAAACAATGACAAGGAGCTCCAGGGTCAAAGTGGAACATCAATGGTCATTAGTGGCCGGCATGGTGGCACAGTGCCTCACAGCGCCAGAGTCACGGGTTCAATTCCCGCCTCAGGCGACTCTCTGTGTGGAGTTTGCACATTCTCCCCGTGTCTGCGTGGGTTTCCTCCAGGTGCTCCGGCTTCCTCCCACAGTCCAAAAATGTGCAGGTTAGGTGAATTGGCCATGTTAAATTGCCCGTAGCGTTAGATGAAGGGATAAATGTAGGGGAACGGGGCTGGATGGGTTGTGCTTCGGCGGGTTGGTGTGGACTTGTTGGGCCGAAGGGCCTGTTTCCACACTGTAAGTAATCTAATCTAATTCACAGAGAAGAGAGGAGGGTTGAGGGTCAGAGGTGGAACAGAAATACAGGGGATTTGGTGATCAACAGGAAGACTTGACAAAGCTGTGTCAAATACAGAATCAAAATAATTGTGCATTCTCTTTTGAAAAACAAAATGGGAGGGGATTCATTGGAAATGTACAGTGGAAGCTTGGATTTTCTGGCCAATTGAAGAGGCAACCCAATAATCACTAGTGGAAAAAGAATCCTATTCATCTGCCTTCAAATGCCATATAAGCAGGATCATAACAGATCCCAAGGTCTCATATTCCCTATTATACCCACCTTACCCTTTTTCCAGAAAAGGCGGGCTGGTGAGATGAACAGCAGGAGGAATGGAAGGTCTCCTCTGAGGAAGAAGCCTAAAACTGAGGGTGCCAAATATATAGTGAGCGTAAATGTGAGGATATGCATTTCGGTAGGATGAGTAGAGGAGCTGAATATTACTTAAATAGACTACAGAAAGCCACAGAACAGAATGATTTGTGTGTCTTCATTTATGAATCACAAAAAGCTAATATCCAAGTTCAGTGGTCAAATGGAAAGTTGTCCTTATTTCAATGGAGTATAAAAGTCTAGAGGCTTTGCTAAAACTATACAAGTCACTCATTTGACCATAGCTGGAGGTCTGTGAACAGTTTTGGGGCCTTTATTGAAGGAATGATAAATTGGCATTGGAAGCAGTCCAGAAAAAAATCACTGGACTGATTCCCGGAATTGTCTTTTGAAGAGATGTTGATCAGGTTGGGCCTCTACTTATTTGAATTTAGAAAAATAAAAGGTGTCATTATTGAAACATATAAAATTCTTAGGAGATTTGACAGGCTATATGCAGAAAGGTTGTTTTCCTTTGTGGGAGAGTCTTGGACGAGATGGCTTGTCAGGATAAGGGGTTACATATTTAATGCAGAGAGATGAAGCTTCTTCTCTGAGGCTGATTGAATCTGAGAAATTCTTTACCACAGAGTACTATCAAGGGTGGGTTATTAAGTATATTCAAGGCTGAGATAGATTTTTAATCAATAAGGGAATCAAGTTTTATGGGGAAAAGGCAGGAAAGTGGATTTGTGGGTTATCAGATCAACCATAGTCTCACTGAATGGTGGAGCAGACTCTATTTTTTTTCCTCCTATTTCTGTTCCCTCAAACTTTCTTACTAACTGTGTGGGCCTCTGCAGCTTGGAGAGAATGTTGCTCCTGTGCCTTATGGTCTGAAGTCAGCTTTGGTCAATTTCTTGTTGATATGGTCTCTCCTCCAAGCTTGACCATATTCACTTCTCCTCCAGCCTGTTCATCATCATCTTCCAGACAATTCTCGGAATTTACTTATGAGTGAAATAAACCTGTTTTCAAGGCAGAAAAAGCGATTTATTATTTTGTTTTCAGAAAGTTGTATTGTACAAAAAATTGACAACATAGAGACACAGGAGTCGACCAGAAGCCTCAGAAGACATATGAATATTTGTCCTCAGTTAACTTTAAAACTAACTTAACTAATCAAGTGACTGACCTTTTGAAATAGGTTCCTGCAGATTCCTTAGCAGCATGACTTGCAAGTTAGATTCATGCTGGGTAAGGGAGAACAGAAATACCTAAAAATGTCCAATTAAAAATGGAAGTCTGATTTCAGCCTTATAATGCATGACCTGGTTGCCTATGGAGCTGCAATTTCATAAGTTGCTCACTTCTGGCATAGAAATAAGTGAGTTAGTGCAGCTTCCTGAATTAGACCCTCTACTGCATGTTTAAAACGTCTAAGACAGACATAACTGAAGTCAGTTTGTGGTCTATTCAGTTCATAACATGTTTCTCTGGATTGGTCAGCTTTCAGGTCTATATTAAAGTCACAACCAACATTAACATGATGAGAGGAATTTGGGAATTACTAGTGTTGCCTTGTTGGAAGGATTCCAATAGTGGTCTATAAAGTGGACATTTTGTCATAAATGTTTTCATCTAGACAAAAGCACAACAAGCAAAAAGCACAGTCTTTCATCTTTCTTGGATACAATGGTCAATATTTTTCACTGGCCAGGCAATTGTAATGCGGAATCCCCAGTGTAGCAGAATCTGAAGGGATTGCGGGAAATTGAGATTTCCTCCCAGGAATTCCTCTACATCTAGAACCCTCAAAGTCTATACTTAAATTGGAGAATTGTGATGAAATTAAGCAAAATAGTTACCCAGGAAAAGTGTGACTATTAAATACAAAAGATAGACAGAAGTTGGCCAGATGGTTTACAGTGAAGAGGAAGATGTTAGGTTATAGGAGGACATAAACAGATTGGTTAGAGGCAGATCAGAGCAAATGGAATTTAACCCTGATAAATGTGAGGTATTGTATTACAGTCTTTCCAATCCAATCCAATCCAATCCACACCAGCACCTAGCTATGAGTAACTGAAAGAGAGACCTCCACTGCCTCACCTCTGCCTGTATCAGACCCACCAACGTAGGGCTCACCACAGTTTTGATGCTGCCTCTGGGCCCATCTCACTGATGCAGCTGAACCCGCTCACTCACCCCAGATCCTGGAGTCTCCAGCTCCGCTGCTGCCTGGATGATGCCAGCCCCTGCTCCAGGCATAGCATGCTGCCCCTCCGCTGCTACATTAGCGCCAGGAGTCCCTGCTCTGGGCCTACTGCCACAAGGAGTCCCAAGCTCGAGTCAAGACTCCGGCTTTGGCTGCAGATATCATCTTGCCAGTGCCACCATCTTGAAGACGGAATAAGACAAAAGAGTAGATTAGATTTAGATTTTTTTAGATTACATTGCAGCGTGGAAACAGGCCCTTCGGCCCAACAAGTCCACACCGACCTACCGAAGTGCAACCCACCCATACCCCTACATTTACCCCTTACCTAACACTACGGACAATTTAGCATAGCCAATTCACCTGACCTGCACATCTTTGGACTGTGGGAGGAAACCGGAATTGAACCTGGGTCTCAGGCGCTGTGAGGCAGCAGTGCTAACCACTGTGCCGCCCATTACTTAATGAATGGCAAGATTCTCTGAAACTCAGTGCATCAGTGAGATCTAGAGCTGCAATTCTAGCAGATAATAAGTGAGCACTTTCCCACATATCCCTGAAGGTGTCAGGACTGTTAAGAAGACACACAAACTGCTTGCCTTTATCAGTCATCCCATAGATTATAATAGGGATGTCACCTTGGAACTTCCCAGAACTTTGGAAGTTAGGGGTTAGCTGGAGTACCGAGAACAGGTCTTGTCTCCAGAATATGATTGAAGAGGAGGAGGTGTAGAGATGATTCATTGGGATGAAGCATTTTGGCTATGATGAGAGGCTGGATAAGCTTGGATTGTTTCTTTTAGAGCAGAGAAGATTGAAGGGGGACTTGATAGATGCGTAAAAGATTATGAAGGGCATGGACAGGCTGAATAGAAAGCATCTTGGCTGAAGGGTCAATAACACGGGGGTGTAACTTAAAGTGAAAGGCAGGACATTTAGAGGGGATTTGAGGAAATATATTTTCATCTAAAGGTTGGTGGGAGTCTAGAATGCATTGCTTGGGAAGATAGTTGACACAGGAAACCTCACAACCTTTAAAAGCTATTTAGATGAGCACTTGAAGTATGGCCTAGTGCGAGAAAGTGGGGTAGTATTTTCTTGGCAGTATACTCACATTGGGCTGACGGACATCTTCTGGAAAGTCAAAAGCCTGAGTAATTATTCAATTCATATGATATTTACCACATACACACACACACACAGAGCGTGGAGTGGCAATCTACATGCAATTGTCATTTCTCAGAAAATCTAGCTGAACAACTTTCACAAATTTTTATTAAATACTATCAGCCCATCTAAACTGAATACACAATTCTTCTCCTGCACTTTTTAAAATCAAGAATAAATTATTATATCAAATATCAAAAGACACATTGAATTCAGGGGTTAGCATGTGACAAAGAATTTCTCAATCTTTGAACTATCATATAAATTCCTCCATGTAGGCATTATGAGGAAATTATTGTATCTCTGACATATGTAGTGCATTGTTCTTAGGTTTTAAGTTTGATGCATGGGTTCTGAAATAATTAAGTATGTGTACTTCTTCCAATACATTAATTGAACCTAAATCTATTTTTATCATTTTAAGAACAAGAATCAGTAATAAATTTTTTACTCACAAATTCAATAAATGTGTTGTAACCGATGGCTAAAAACATTTCACAAGAATACAAATCAAACTTTAGAGTGTGTGATAAAAATGACAGTACTTTCATGTAAAATGAAATCTGACAGATAAAGTTTTGCAACAGTGAAGTAAATAATTGTGTGATGGTGCCTAACTCTTTACTAAAGCACCATCTGCAATCTAGATATCTCTCAAAAATACTTCAGTTACTGTCACTCCTCGTGTTGCTACTGCATCAAATTCTACAATCAACAACGTGCCTCCCGAGCTTGGTTCATTGGTAGTACTTTTACTCATATACAGGAAGGCTGTGGATTCCAGTCGCATTGCCAAAGCATAAGCATATCATCTACACTAACATTTTAATGGAGATCCGTGATGCAATTTGGATGTATGTTCCCAGAAAAGTAGCCTAAGCCTTTGGATAGCTGGTCTCCACTACATCACCATCACCCTGCTAAATTGAGTCTAGATTAGAGTGGTACTGGAAAAGCACTGCAGTTCAGGCAGCATCCGAGGAGCAGTAAAATCCCTTCATCAGGAATACAGGCAGAGAGCCTGAAGGGTGGAGAGATAAGTGAGAGGAGGGTGGGGGTGGGGAGAAAGTAGCATAGAGTACAATAGGTGAGTGGGGGAGGGGATGAAGGTGATAGGTGGAAAAGAAGATAGGCAGGTAGGACAAGTCATGGGGACAGTGCTGAGCTGGAAGTTTGGAACTGGGGTGAGGTGGGGGAAGGGGAAATGAGGAAACTGTTGAAGTCCACATTGATGCCCTGGGGCTGAAGTGTTAAATTGAAACTGCTGGCTTTCAGAAGAGGTGTTTAAACTAAAGTCCTGCCAGGTGGGAGGTGGGTTAGGAGGCAGGATTTGGGGAAACTTGTAATTTTGCACGTGAAGACAGCTGCCTGCCTCTGAAATATTTGCCATAGGAGGGTAATCATGCAATAATCAAACTCATAGCGATGAGTTTTTAATTAAACACTCTAAAGGGCCAATTAGAAATATATCTACAGATTCGCCAGAAATTATCTCAACAACGGGTGGCCTTCACACCCCTGGGAAGAATCTGCAGCCCTGTGGTTAAGAGGCAGTTTCCCAGTCACACGTTGGTGACAAGTGATAGTTTTCTTTAAACTTATTCAGGAGACCGTTTGATCATTGGGATGCTTTGTGATTGGAGGCTGATCTGTGGAATGGATCTCCCTCTACATTCCTGCCCTGGCTATACTGATTTTTCTTTTACAAAACAGCATTGTTGATCTGAAGCTGTCTTCACCTTAAGTCATCGTTATGGTCTCCTGCTGCCTCAGCAGTACCCACCTCTCTGCTGGGACATCGCAGTGCACCTACCACATGGGTATTTGACGTCTCATCCTTAATTTGTTTCATCAGGGAAGATTCTGATGCCATGCATTCAGCAGCTACAGAGATTGAAACCCACATTTGTCTCTGATGATGGACCAATTTCAAAGATGGGAAGGTTCCATTCAACACGTAATGTCGATGATAACTTTTTAATCAGAACTGCACATCTGTTGTCTGTAGGGTCTAGCTGTGCACAAATTTATTACCACGTTTTCAACAATAACTTGCAACTACATAGTACCTTTAAATCAGTAAAACTTCACAAGATGCTTCATAAGTGTTAAACAAAATTGGACCCCAGGGCAAATAGACAATAGGACAACTTCTAGCAGCTCTTCTGGCAGAGTAGGAATGAACAATGAGCCAAGTTCAACAACATGTTGAATTTGATAATAATTAATAATAATATAACTGTAGAATTTGATACAGGAGCAATGTGATGAATGACAGTTCTGGAACTGTAACGCTAAAGTGTACTTTTAAATTGAAATATCTGGATTGCAGATGTTTTTGTGAAATGTTATAGATGGCAAATCACAGTTCCCTACATTATTGCAAGCCTATATCAATTGGATTAAATATAAATCGAAGAACTGTAATTAATGATGCAGTGACAATAATTATACTTCAAAATGTAATTCACTAACTGTGAAATATTTTAGGGATATCCTGGTGTCCAGGAAGCATTAGGTAAAATCCTTGTTTATTTGCTTCTTTTCTTTCATCATTTTCTTATGTGGATTCTTTCTATCTTTTCTCTCATTCTTTCTCAGTTGAAGCTGACCTGAATTTGTGGGACAATTTGATTTTTCTGATTATGTCTGTGTACATGCAAGCATTTTTAATACAAAATATAATCTCAGTTAATTTGAAATGAAATTCATGAAGTTATGAGGCATTTAAGCTTTCTCAAAATTTATTTGTTTCTTTTGAAGAGGCCGTTGATGTTGTTATGAGAGATTCTGGCTACCTCGTTACCTTGAACTCAGACCAGCTTTTGGCATTTATTATGGCTTGCACATTTCACTGCAGTCAGATTAACCTGCTTTATCTGGTCCTTTTTATTTGACTTGGATTTTTTTCCTTTCTATTTATTATCCAGATCTATAAATCTATTTTTTCTTTTGTCAATTAAATCTTCAGTCCAAAATTCTGGTCCATATCCTTGAGCTTACACTTTGATTTGTAGGACATACCGATGAGTATTTGTAGTATCTGCATCTGTGAATGCAATCTGGGAAAAGTTTTAGAAGGAACATTTTTAAAATGCCAGATCTGCTCTTTAGTCATGGATCTAAACTGTTTCATTTTTCTGTGACCACCTGTCAAAGTAGTTGTAATTCTCCTGTACAATATTAATGTATTTGAATGCATTTTATAGAGTCATACAGCATGGAAACAGATTCTTTGGTCCAACCAGTCCATGCCAACCATAATATCAAACTAAATTAGTCCCATCTGCCTGTGCTTGGTCCATATCCCTCCAAACGTTCCTTCATGTACTTATCCAAATGTCTTTTAAACTTTGTAACTGTACCCACATCCACTACTTCCTTTGGAAGTTCTTTCCACACACACATCCACTGTATAAAATTGCCCCTCATGTCCTTTTAAAATCTTTCTCCCCTCAACCTAAAAATATGTTCACTAGTCTTGAAATTCCCCACCCTAGGGAAAATAAACTGCCATTCGCCTCATGTATACCTCTCACCATGCTATAAACCTTTACAAGGTTTCCCCTCAACCTCCTACGCTCCAGTAAAAAAAACTCAGCCTATCCAGCCTCTGTTATAACTCAAACCCACCATTCCCAATAACATTCTGGTAAATCGCTGCTGAATCTCCTCCAGCTTAATAACATTCTTCCTGAAGCAGGGTTACCAGAACCAGATACAGTATGCCTAAAGAGGCCTCACCAACTTACTGTACAACCTCAACATAATATCCCAACTCCAAAACTCAAAAATCTGAGCAATAAAGGCAAGCAGGCAAAACACCTTCTTTATCACCCTGTGATGCGAACTTCAAAGATTAATGTACTTGAACCGCAAGGTATTTCTGTTCTCTAACAGTATCCTAGGCTCTACTTTTAGTTTGAGTGTCCTGCCCTTGTTTGTTTTAGCAAAATGCAATACCTCGCATTTATCCAACCACTACTCTTCACCCCACTGACCCAATTGATCCAGATCTCTTAGATATCCTTCTTCATTGTTCACTATATCATCAATTTGGTGTCATCCACAAACTTACGAACCATGCCTCCTCTATTCTTATCTAAATCATTTGTATAAATGACAAACAACAGTGAACCTAGCACTAATCCCTGTGGAACACTGCTGGTCGCAGGCCTCCAGTCTAAAACATAACCCTCCACCACCACTTTGTCTTCTGCTGATAAGTAAATTTTATATCCAATTGGCAAGCTCACTCTGAATCCCATGTGATCTAACTTTACCAATTGGAAACCTTGTCAAAAGTGTTACTGAAGTGCAAGTAAACAATGTCTACAATCTGCCCTCATCAGTCTTTTTGGTTAGTTCCTCAAAAAACTCAATCAGTTTGTGAGACATGATTTCCTTGCAAAAAACCATGTTGAACATCCCTAATCATTTCTTGCCTCTCCAAATGCTTATACCATATATACTTGATTAAAAGTCAATCTCATGTGAAAGTTGCCCACCCATGTTTGGCAAAAAGTCTGAAATTTCCAACATATTTCATGTAAAAATTGACACCAGCTCTTCACAGATAACAGATCAACATTTGTGAGTCAAGGTATTATTGTGTTGTTATGGACTATGCCAGACCACTCAAAACATTCTTAAGCAAGCAGCTCAGACCATAACTTCACAATTTGTTTTGGTAAGTGTACAGTGAAAATTACCCAGATTAAATTAGCTCGGTTGACTACTAGATTTTAAAAGACGTAAATTTATTCACAACACAAAGAACAGAATAAAGAACCCTCCAGAACTCAGCCTATCAAACTAGACTTAAGTATGTTGTTCCGAATACACACACCAATCCCAATAAGCAAACTATCTTTTAAAAACCAGTATAAATGGAACACATAGTTACGAGTTTAAGTTGACGGACAGAAAGAGAGAAAGTTTCCACACAGCTCCCTGTTTGAACACCTCACCAGTTCAAGACTGAACTAAACTGCTCAGCTCAGTAAGAAAGCTGACCACGCCCCTTTCTTTATACAGGTCACTTCTAAAACATGGCTTAAAAATGTGTTGCTGGAAAAGCGCAGCAGATCAGGCAGCATCAAAGGAACAGGAGAATCGACGTTTCGGGCATAAGCCCTTCTTCATGCCTGACCTGCTGCGCTTTTCCAGCAACACATTTTTAAGCTCTGATCTCCAGCATCTGCAGTCCTCACTTACTTCTAAAACATGACCAATTTGTTACATATAAACAAAAGGCCCCTCAAAATCCTTTTCATCTCTGTTCCAAACCAGACTGTTCGGAGCTTGTCTTGGTTTATTACCCCTCTGAAAAAAATCAAGGAGAGAGTATCCTTGAGCCAAAGAACAGCTTTTGAAAAAAAGAGGCTAACTTTGTGACACTGTGCATAAATGCTATGATGAAGAAATGAACTTTTGTTCATGTTATTCTGTGATTTGCTGTACAAATCACACCATTTGGCTCAAACGTTTAAGACACATCAAGTCAGACTCAGGTGACAACCAACCTTGTGGAATGTAGTCATATACTTAGTTGAGGTTTTAAAATGTCATCATCATCTTCTGCAAAAATGCCCTCCAGAAAAAGCAAAAAATATAAGCAGTGTTCAAACAGAAAATTTTTGCAGAGAAGACAAATAATTGTGTATTTCAGAATTATGAGAGAGACTGGAGAAAGACATCAAACCAACTTCAGACAATGCTAAAATGAGAGTATGCACAAACCTAACAAGTGGCCACAATTGGGAAAAATAAGTTGCTGAGTGAGTACTTGAAAATTGTCAAAGTGCTGGAAGGTGCACTAGGCTCATAAGAAGGCAAGACTTCATACTTTGGCAGAGAACTGAGATTGCCCAAAAACTGCCTGCTGAATGAGAAGATAAGGTATTACACTTTCACCAGTTTGTAATCAGAAATCAGCAGAAGGCAGGCTACAGGTTATCTTGCATGGAAACATGGATAAAACTCATAATGCTCTCGACATGCTGAAGAATTGAACTGTGAACCAAAAAGAAGAAAAAAAACTGTACTGTTTGAAATCACTGGCCATGAGAAAAGTAGGTTTACTTTACTCAATGCTTATCAATTTTCTTTCTTGTATGGCTGATGGCATGAAGTTAAAACAGATGGCTGTTGTTAAGAGAAAAACTTTGCCAAAGGAGAAATTTCCACAAGGAATTGTCATCCATATACATCCCCAAGACTGGATAGATGAAGGTAGATGTAAACAATGGATAACTGAAGTTTGGAATTTACAGTGAGGTGAACTACGCAAGAAAAGAGTGAACATCTAGTGAAAAATGTTGTTGATTACATCTGATCACTTAACGCTGACATAGCAGTTATTCTCGGTGAATTTACAAGTGTTTTTCAACCAATAGACAGAGTCATAGAGATGTACAGCATGGAAACAGACCCTTCGGTCCAACCCATCCAAACCCAATCTAGTCCTACCTCCCAGCGCGCGGCCCATATCCCTCTAAACCCTTCCTATTCATATACCCAGCCAAAGGCCTCTTAAATGTTGCAATTGTACCAGCCTCCACCACAACCTCTGGCAGCTCATTCCATACACGTACCACCCTCTGCATGAAAAAGTTGCCCCTTTGGTCTCTTTTTTATCTTTCCCCTCTCACCCTAAACCTATGCCCTCTAGTTCTGGACTCCC
>NC_057710.1:135970068-135994853 GCF_004010195.1 Chiloscyllium plagiosum | reverse complement strand
GCCCATCTGGTCCAGATCCTGTTGTAATCTGAGGTAACCCTCTTCGCTGTCCACTACACCTCCAATTTTGGTGTCATCTGCAAACTTACTAACTGTACCTCTTATGCTCGCATCCAAATCATTTATGTAAATGACAAAAAGTAGAGGGCCCAGCACCGATCCTTGTGGCACTCCATTGGTCACAGGCTTCCAGCCTGAAAAACAAGCCTCCACCACCACCCTCTGTCTTCTACCTTTGAGCCAGTTCTGTATCCAAATGGCTAATTCTCCCTGTGTTCCATGAGATCTAACCTTGCTAATCAGTCTCCCATGCCATTGATGAGAATGAAGTGGGATAGCTGGATGCATGATGGAAAAAAACATACATGAAAGGAAGCAGCATGCTGGCTCCCTCACTGTCACTGATCTGTGAATGGATTGTTGACTCATGGAAGGAAACGAAGACTGGTCCTATTTTCAAATCATTCAAGAAATGTGGAATTTTGAATACATTAGACATAATGCATTCGGAGATCGATTATCTATGGGATAGCATTGATAAAGAAGAAGTGGATGATGTGCTACCTCTAACTGTCGACAGTGAAGATGAGGATCCAGACGATGATATCATTCATTCTGATGATAATGAAGGTGTTGAACAGTGTGATTTTGTATTTGACATGTTTAAGATGTAACATCCAATTGTGATTGAAGCCATATTGTATTTCTACTTCACTTTTTGTATGCATAAGTAAAAGCTCACAAATTCATTTTTGTTTCTATTGTCTTTACCCAGTAATTACCACAATCCATTGTGTTTTTTTCCTTTATTCATTTAGAGATCAATTGGCTTCTGGACATTTGGACTGTAGCATGAATTTCACCCCTCAAAAGTAGTATCCATGTAATAGTCAACCCCAAAAATTTAACGTTAAGAAATAGTTTAAAATTTTTGACTTTTACACAAGTATGTACAGTCAATCTTTCTGAATCACCTCAAACAGAATTACCCACCATCAAAATCAAATTCTCAGGTCTATATTCCCAGGCTTATCCTTACATCCCTTCTTAAACAAAGGCACAATATTAGCAACTCTCCAGCCATCCAACACCATCACCTGGAGTTATAGATGATGCAAAAGTATTTCTTCAAGAGGGCTTGCAACTTCCTCTCTAACTTCTCTCATCCTGGGATACACCAGATCAGGTCCTGAAGATTTAGCAACTTTTATATTTTTTAAGACCTCCAACACTTCCTCATCTGTAATTTGAACTGTTTTAAAAACATCAATATTTATTTTTGAATTCTCTTGCCTCAAGTTATTTCTTGCCTCCAGTAAAAACTGATGTGAAATATTCAGTTAATTTCTCTACCTGAGGTATGTCCTGAGGTTCAACACAATGATGACCTCTTTTATCTTTAAGGTACTTTACTTTCTCACTCTCTCTCTCTCTCCCGTTGCTCTCTTGCTCTTAATGTAGTTGTAGAATCGTTTTGGATTATCTTTAACCTTATTTGCCTCTCTCATATCCTCTCTTGGGTTCCTGATCTCCATCTTAAGAATGCCCCCACACTCATTAGACTTGATGTGGAGATGCTGGTGTTGGACTGGGGTGCACAATGGTAAAAATCACACAACACCAGATTATAGTCCAACAGGTTTATTTCCCACAAACTTTCGGAGTGCTGCTCCTTCATCAGGCAGCTAGTGAGGCAGGATCATAGGCCACAAAACAAGGATAGGATCCCTCTTGTTCTCACCTTTCACCCCACCCGCCTTCACATGCAAAGAATAATCTTCTGCCATTTTCGCCAACTCCAACACGTCACCACTAAACACATCTTCCCTTCCCTCCCCTTGTCCGCATTCTGCAGAGATCATTCCCGCTGGGACAATCTAGTCCACTCCTCTATCACCCTCACCTCCTTCCACCTATCATATTGCAGTGCCCCCCCCCCCCCCCCCCCCCCCCTCCCCCGCCTCATTCCTGAAGAAGGGTTTATGCCCGAAATGTCGATTTTCCTGCTCCTCGGACGCTGACTGACCTGCTGCGCTTTTCCAGCACCACACTTTTCAACTCTGGTCTCCAGCATCTGCAGTCCTCACTTTTTCCCACTCCTCCATCACACCTAACACCTCTCCCATCACACGTGGCACCTTCCTATGCAATCGCAGAAGATGCAACACCTGCATGCTCACCATCGAAGGCCCCAAACACTCATTTCAGATTAAACAGCATTTCACTTGTACCTCTTTAAATTTGCTCCCAATGTGGTCTCTTCTATATCGGAGAGACAAAACGCTGACTGGGTGATCGCTTTGCTGAGCACCTTCGGTCTGTACGCAATCAGGTCCCGGACCTTCCCGTGGCTTGCCACTTTAACACACAATCCTGCTCCCATGGCTGTCCTTGGCCTGCTGCAATGTTCCAGTGAACGTCAACGCAAACTGGAGGAACAGCATCTCATCTCCCGACTAGGCACGTTACAGCCTGCCGGTCTCAACATTGAATTCAACAACTTCAGATGATTATCCCATCTCGACCCCTCTGTTTTCATTCTGCTCCGTAATTTTATTTCATTTATTTTATTCATTTTTAAGTATATTTTTTCACTGTTCTGTACCTCTTATTTCTTCATTGCCTCTCTTTCTCTCGTTCCCCACTCTCTCATCACCTTTTTTCTCTCCTCTTCCCCCTTTGCTACCCTTCTCCCCTGTTTTCCATTTTGCCTCTGCTTCACCCATCCCCCACTATTTTGTCACATGGCACTGGCTTCAGCCTTGGTCGTTCACAGCTCCTCATCTCCGTATAATCTCTTTATGCACTGTCATTATCACCTCTTTATTGCTACCTTTGCTTCTGGAGCCATGACTCACCTTCTCTCAGCCTAGTATAAATACCTCCCTATTTCTCCCTTTTTTTAGCTTTGAGAAAGGGTCAGTTAGACTCACAAAGTCAGATCTTTTCTCTCCTTACAGATGCTGAGATTTTTCCAGCATTTACTCTTTTGGTTTCATAGGACACAGAATTTATAGTAAACCATCTAAGTGTCGTACAACTGATGCAATGTATTGAACAAACCTAGGTTGCTGTTAAGTCTTTAATCACTCAGAGTGAGTTGCAGGTTTCAATTCATTAATATGTAAATCCCAGAATTTCTTTCAAGTCACACTCACGAGATGACTTAAGGTGACATCTCACCTCAGACAATGCATTAAAGGTGTGAGGTTAGGGTCTGTCTGTATTCCAACCTTGAGTAAGACCAGTTCTATTTCCAAAGTAGGAACTTATAAAATATCACATGGACTGACTGCCTACAGATCGTGTGCTTTTTGAACAAAATAGAATATATCTGCAAATACAATTCTGCAAATGCAAATTTACCTCATTAGACTTATATGTGTGCATCCGTGCGTGTGAGGAAGAGAGAGAGAGGGAGAGTGTGTGTGCATGAGTGTGACAAGTGTACATGTCTGTGAGAGGGTGTGCCCGTGAGCATGATTGTAACCTGGTGTTGTGCTTTTTAACTTGTTATACTGTTCAAGAGATTCATTTGAACCCAGTTGTCCACATCTAATATGTGATTTATTTTATTCTTGACTAGAACCACAATATCTTTATTCATCTAGTCATACCAGTTTGACCTTTCACTCTAAAAGGAACGTAATGACTGAACACTCGTTTATCACACTTTCAAAATCCTCCCACTTATCAAACATACTTTTACTGCAAAGAATCTACTCCAACTAACTTTTGAACATTTTTGTCTCATACCATGAAAATTTGCCTTACTGCAATGAAAACTTTGATTTTTATGGAAGGCTTATCCCTTTCTATTATTATTTTAAAGCAAATAGAATTGTGATCAAGAGACCCAAAATGTTACCCTACTATCACTTTGCCTCTTGCCCTGTCTTAATACCCAAGGAAAGGTCAAGTTTTACACCTTCTCCAGTACAAGCATTCACATGTTGATCAAGAAAATTCTCATGAACACCTTTAACAAATCCTTCACCATCCTTACCTTTAACACTATGGTAGTCCAAGTTGATGTTTGGAAAATTAAAATCATCTTTTACAACATTATTCTTACATATATCTAAGATCTCTCGACATGTTTGCTCTTCAATCTCCCTCTGACTATTGCGACGTCTATAGTACAATTCCATCAAAGTGATCATTGCTTTTTTATTTATAATTTCAACCCATACATTTTCACTGAATGATTTTTCAGACATATCTTCTCTTATTACCTTAATCAAATACGTCACTCCCCTCCTCTTATGCTGCTCTTTCAATCTTTCCTATTGCATTTGAAACTCAGAACGTTGATCTGCCAGTCATGTCCAACCCTAAGCCAAGTTTTTGTAAATGGTTATGATGTTCCAATTCTATATTCCCAAACATGGTGAGTTCATCAGCCTTACCTGTAAGGCTCCTTGTATTGAAATAAATGCAGTTTAATTCTTCAGAGTTACTTTGTTCTTTGACTTGCTCTTGCTGTCTTTTCTAATTTACTTGTTATTTTCAGATTCAAAACCATTCTCATTTATCTTTCTATTTACTCTGCTACTTAGGATTCCGCAGACACCATTCCCTCCGCAACTCCCTCATTATGTCCACAACCCCCACGAACCCACCCTTCACTCCCAGCACCTTCCCTTGCCACCACAAGAGGTGCAAAACCTGCATCCACACCTCCCCGTTCACCTCCGTCCATGGCTCCAAAGGACCCTTCTACATCCGGCAGAGATTTTCCTGCACATCCAAACACCTCATCTACTGTGTCCGTTGCTCTTGATGTGGTGTCCTCTACACTGAGGAGAAACAATGCCAACTTGCATTATGTTTCAGGGAACATCGCTATGACATGTGCACTAAACAACCCCACAGCCCTGTGGATGACATTTCAACTCCCCCTGCTACTCCACCAAGGGCATACAAGTCCTAACATAGGCATCTTCAATCATTAGCGTGGTCAGCACAGAGTGGTTATAAAAGGAGTGCATTGCAGAATGCAAAACTTGGAAATTTGTACAAATAGGTATTGGATGCAGAGGAATCTTGGAATCCCTACACTGTGAAAGCAGACTATCAAACCCATTGAGTCTACACCATCCTTCCAAAGAGCATCCCACCCACACCCACTTTATCCCTGTAACCCCACATTTCCCATGGCTAATCTACTTAACATGTACATCCCTGGACATTATGGGCAATTTAGCAGGGCCAATATACCTACTCTGCACATCTTTGGACTCTGGGAGTAAACCCACGCAAACACGGAGAGAACGTGATAAATTTCACACAGACAGTCATCTGAGGGTGGAATCAAACCCAGGTCCTTGGTGCTGTGAGGCGGCACTGAGCCACCATGTTACCCCTAAGGAAGAATGAGGGGCTTCATTTTGCCTCTAATACTTAAAGTGCTCTTTTTTAAAAACAAGTCAGTACCCATCGAGCATGCCCTAAAGTGTTCAGCGCTGTTGGCTAAGATATAAGTCCGGCGGAAAAAGCTGTCAGCTGGAGCCGCCCATTAATAGTGCTGTATTTCATGCCAGGAATTGTTGGCATCTAGTTTTGTTCTGCCACATTGGAGTATAGTAAACAGCATTTACCATGTATACTCCTGTGAAAGTCGAATTTTTTAGAGTATTTTTAAGGTTAAATTTATGAGGTTGACTATCACATGGATACTACTTTTGAGGGGCTGAAATTCATGCTACAGACCAAAATACCATATCATTAGCAGAAGGCCAAATGATCTCTAAATGAATAAAGCAAAACAACACAATGAATCATAGCAAGCTGAGCTGCATACAAAGGGAGGTTGTCACCTGACCCTGACCTGATACGTATTAAACTTTCACGCCAAACTGGTGTCAATTGTACATCAAAACACATAAAAGCACAAAAAATGTATTTCCTCATCGTAACATTTATGTACAGGATAATAAATGTTGATCTGTTATCTATGAAGAACTCGGGTCAACATTTACATGAGATCTATGGAAATTTCCAGATTTTTTGACCAAAGATAGAGAGTCGATTCTTATATGAAATTGACTTTTACTCCAGTATACAGAGGAGCCTCAATTATTTGAAAGACACAAGCATTTGGTTAATTGAATGCCAGATAATCGATGCCGGAGAACATAGTTAGCCATGCATTAGGACCTTGCGATCTTGTTCGGATAATCCAAAATTCAGTTAATCGAATGCCAGATAATCAAGGTTCCTCTGCCTATTGTAAATTAGTTGAAAATAAATAATAACAAGGTGTTATTGTGTGCAAAAAGGTCTCTCAATGCTCACTAAGTTTTTGTCTCATTGCTCAAACTTTGGGAAGAAAATCAGATACATTTTTCTTGCTGTCAAAAGTTTCATTTTTCTGATTTTACTATATTTTCCCAACTGAATCGTCATTGCCTGCTTGTTCAGGGCCTGGGAAAATTTAGCCTGGAGTTCCCAGAACAAGTACTGGAGTAAAACCATTAACCACCGAGCCATTGTGTTTGGGTGGCATGGTGGCTCAGTGGTTAGCACTGCTGCCTCACAGTTGCCAGGGACCTGGGTTCAACTTCAACCTTGGGAAACTATCTGTGGAGTTTGCATATTCTCCCTGTGTCTGTGTGGGCATGCTCTGGTTTCCTCCCACAATCCAAAGATGTGCAGGCTAGGTGAATTGGCCATGGGAAATTGCCCATAGTGTTCAGGGATGTGTACATTAGGTGCCTTAGTCAGGGTTAAATGTAGGAAAGGGGAATGGGTCTAAGTGGATTACTTGTCGGAGTGTTGATGTGGACTTGTTGGGCTGAAGGGCCTGTTTCTATACTGTAGGGATTCTATATTCTATTCTATCTGTAAAAACACTTTAAAGTATTCTCATGCTGGAATATAAGTAAGCATTAACTGTAACATTCAGAAAAGCTGGTCAAAGGTGTAAATCTAAAGTTGGCAAGTGTAGTAGAGGAGAAAGATTATTCTGTTAGATACGTGGTAACAGAAGTTTTTGGGAAGGAAGTGTACTTCAGCAAGAGTCACAAAACAGGTTGTTCTGCTCTCCAGAGTTTCTGAGTAATGACATGAATAAAAATGATTGATGTCTGTTTTTAATTCTGTCCCTGGTTTAAATTTCTTGATCAGGACTCAAAAGTACATGGTAGTGAAGACTTAGATAATAGATCAATTAAAGCATGATAGTTTTAGCCAGTCTGTTCAGTCAAGAACATGACTCATCAGACTGACTGTATATCTTACATCTCACCTGACTTTACTCCCCATTGAAATGGTGTATGTACAGCCAAGCTTCCCACACAGAGCGCTGGAAAGCTGATATAGTTTTAGTCTCCCTCCCAGCTTCAAGCATCCAGTCAACCAAAGGAATTTAATCCAGGGAACACTACAGGATACAAGAGGAAAATCAAGTCATTTTTATTGATAACAAGATCTGTCAACTTAAATGTTCTGAACAAATTGTAATAATGTACCATGCATTGTTTTGCAGTTGTTTGCAATTTGTTAACAGACATCTTTTTCTGTTTTTTTTCCAGTTTTAAATTAAGTTCAGCCACAGTCCTTAACAACATTTGTTTTGTAAAAATAAAGCAAAAAGAATTTATATTTATACAGCATCTCTTGAAAGGCCTTAGGACACCCCAGTTTACAGCTAATCAGGTGCTTTTCTTTGATGGGAGAAAGTGAGAACTGCAGATGCTGGAGATTAAAGTCATGTGTGGTGCTGGAAAAGCACAGCTGGTCAGGTAGCATCCGAGGAGCAGCAGAATCAATGTTTCGAGCATAATCTCTTCTTTGATGGATATTTAGAACATAGAACAATACACCACAGGAACTGGCCCTTTGGACCACGACATTGTGCCGAGCATGACGGCAAACGAAACTAATCCTTTCTGCCTGCCTTGGTGCCCATCACTACATTCCTTGCATATTTATTGTTGGTAATGTAGGAAATGTAATCTCAATTCGAACTCAGTGGTGAAATATTGACTAGATGATCATTACTATTGATGTTTGTTGAGGAATGAATGTTGTTCAAGCAACTGAGAACTTTACAGCTTTGTTTGAGACCTGGTTGGAGTCATACGATAAAAAAGAAAGAAGCTTGTGGTTTTTGCAGGTCAGTCATTTCAACCCCAGGACATCTGTAGAACATCAGGGGAGTATCCTAGGCCCAACCAGCTTCAGAGCTGGCATTTGGCCTCAGCGGTGTAAAGGTCAGTGCGCCAAACTACTATCTACTATCCTAGGCCCAACCAGCTTCAACTGTTTCATCAAAGACCTTCCTCCCATTAAAAGATTAAAAGTGGGATGTTCACTGATGATTGACCAATGTTTAGCATCAGGCATGAACTCACAAATACGGAAGCAATCTATTTTCAAAAGCAGCAAACCTGGCTTGTGCTAACAAGTGGCAAGTGATATACTGGGGCCACACAATGATTATCTCCACTAACAGAGAATCTAACCATTTCCCTTTAATGTCCAAAGTCATTATTATTACTAAATCCTTCATTGTCAACTTCCAGGGGTTACCATTTATCAGAAACTGAACTGGAGTAGTTAAGAATAGATCAGAGGTTAGGAATACTGTAATGAGTAATTCACCACCTCACTCTCAAAGTCTGTCCACTAACTACAAGGTATAAATCAGCAGTATGATAGAAAATTCCTCTCTTGCCTGGATGGATGGAATTTGACACACTCAAGAAGCTTGAAACCATCCAGGACAATTGCACAATTGCAACCAGATCCACAAGACCATCCATTACTTCCACCACCAACATGCACTAAAAGCAGTGTGTACCATCTACAAGATGCACTACAGATATTCAGTAAGGGTCCTTAAGCAGCACCTCCCAAACTCATGACCACTACCCCCCAGAAGAACAGAGACAGCAGATACATGGAAAGATCATCTCCTCTCCAAGGCGCATATGGCCTGGAAATATTCCAAATATTCTGTCCATTCTCTCCATCAGTACCACCTCACGCACTCTCAGAGCTGTTCTGCCCCCCCAGTTACATTTCATTCTCCAGCTCATTCAAAGTTCTAACAAGAAATCTTTTTCTTTTCCTTACAGGCATTAAGGGATGCAAACTCAAAAGCTCTGAGATACTTATACCCCTGGAACGTCACCACCCCCACTTCCCTCTGCCTCTATCTGTTCTCTGAACCCTACCTCTTGTTGAGTATTTACTAGCCCTGCTGCCCTTCCACAGTGAACATTTTGTACTCAGCAAATGTCTTAGTTTCATCCCTCTGCACCCCTCCTTAATGAATTACAGGCACAACAGATGGTGAACTCTTCTCCCATCTTTCTGCCTCCATCCTTATTTGTTTGAACAAGAGTCCTGTCCCTGTCCCAGAGACTCCTTCACTCTCCTCCAACAGTCTTTCTTTGCCTGCACTCTCTTCTGGCCTTTTATTTCTACTCGACCTGTTCATTGAGAATTGTTGATGTGACATGGGTTAATTTATCTGACACCCCTCATCTTACCCATTCAAACCATAAACTGACTAAACGCCATGTCCTCTCCCTGACTGAATCAAACCTGCTGACAAGGGTGGTGCTGTTGTTGCCTGGCAGACCTGACCTCTACATTGCAGAGGCTGAGTGCCAGCTCTCGGGCACCTTATCCTATCTCCCGCCAGACCATGCACCCACTATTGAACATCAGGTTATTGTGTCCACAACCGTCACTAATCTAATTTCATCTGTGGATCTCCCCACAACAATCTCTCAGCTCGTAGCCACCCAGTTTGCTTCCCAAAATCCATAAAACAGGACTGCTCAGACAAACCCAGTGTTTCTGCCAGTTCCTGCCCCATGGAACTTATTTTCTCCAACCTTGACTTGACTTTTTCCCCTCCCATGTCGAGTACCTCCCATTTATATCAGCAATTGTTCTGACACTTTACGTCAGTTTCAGAATTTCCAGCTCTTGGGCTTCAGCCACCTCCTCTTTACCAAGGATGTGCAATCCTCGATCAGGAAGTTTCCAGGGATCTCCACTTCTTCCTGGAAACAAGACCTGGACCGTCTCCATCAACCATGACTCTCCTCCTTCTGACTGAGCTCATCCTCACTTTGAGCAACTTCTCCTTTAGCTCCTCCCACCTTCTTCAGGTCAAAGGTGTGGGCCATGGGTACCTGCCTGTGGGGATACATGGAATATAACTTGTTCCCATCCTACTCCAGCCCCCGACCCACAATTCTTCCTCTGGTATATTGATGACAACATCGGTGCTGCTTCCCTCTCTCATCTGGTATTGGAAACATTGATCAATTTCACTTCCAGTTTCCACCTGCTCTCACCTTCACCTGATCCATCTCGGATTCCTCCTTTTCCTTCCTCCACATCTCTGTTTCACCAATATCCACTACAAGCCCACCAGCTCACACAGTTACCTTGACTATACGTCCTCACACCCTTCTTTCTATAAAGGCTCTATTCCATTTTCCCAGTTCCTCCAACTTCATTGCATTTGTTCTAATGATGCCACCATCTGCAGGATCTTATATGTTTTCGTCAAATCCTGTGTACCTTTTTCTTCAACCGGAGCTCACTGCTGCTGTGGTTGACAGGGCCCTTAGCCAATCCTGAGCCATTTCCCACACTTCTGCATCACCCCTTGCCTTCTCTCCATAGCAATGAAAGGGTCCCCCTGGTTCTCATTATCACCCAACCAGCCTCCACGCCCAAACTATCATAAGCCGTCATTCCCGTCACCTCCAGCGAAATGCAATGATCAGACACATATTCCCCTCCCCTCTTTGGTCAGCATTCTGCAGGGATCATTCTTTCTGAGACAGGCTAATCCACTCCCTCTCCATTCCCAACAACTCCCCACTTTCCCACAGCACCTTCCCAGCAAATGTAAAATGTGTAATACCTATCCATTTACCTCCTCTCTCCTCATGATCTGGGGCCCCAGTCACATCTTCCAAATGAAGCAGTTCACTGCTTACAACGTGGTTTCCTCTACATTGGTGAGAGGAAAGATTGCTTTGCAGAATACCTATATCCTGTGTAAAAATGACCCTGAGCTTCCAGTTATCTGCCACTGCTGCACGTTCCCTGACTAACATTTCTGTTTCAGGCCTGCTGCAGTGTTCCGGTGGAAGCTCAAAAAATAGTGTCTTCTTTTCCACCTGGGAACCTTGCAGCCCCTAGGATTCAACATCATAGAACATAGAACATAGAACAATACAATGCAGAACAGGCCCTTCGGCCCTCGATGTTGCACTGACCTGTGAACTATTCTCAGCTCATCCCCGTACACTATCCCAAAATCATCCATGTACTTATCTAAGGATTGTTTAAATCTCCCTAATATGGCTGAGTCGACTACCTTAGCAGGTAGGGCATTCCACGCCCTTACGACTCTCTGCATAAAGAACTTGCCTCTGACATCTGTCTTAAATCTATCGCCCCTCAATTTGTAGTTGTGCCCTCTTGTACAAGTTGACGTCATCATCCTAGGAAAAAGTCTTTTTCTGTCTACCCTATATAATCCTCTGATCATCTTGTATGTCTCTATCAAATCCCCTCTTAGCCTTCTTCTTTTCAATGAGAACAGACCCAAGTCTCTCAGCCTTTCCTCATAAGACCTTCCCTCCAGACCAGGCAACATCCTGGTAAATTTCCTCTGCACCTTTTCGAATGCTTCCACATCATTTCTGTAATGGGGCGACCAGAACTGTACACAATATTCCAAGTGTGGCCGCATCAGCGTTTTGTATAGTTGCAGCATGATATTGCGGTTCCGGAACTCAATCCCTCTACCAATTAAACCTAACACACCGTATGCCTTCTTAACAGCACTATCCACCTGGGTGGCAATTTTCAGGGATCTATGCACATGGACTCCAAGATCCCTCTGCACACCCACACTACCAAGAATCTTTCCATTGACCAAGTACTCTGCCATCCTGTTATTCTTCCCAAAGTGCATCACCTCACATCTAGCTATATTGAACTCCATTTGCCACCTCTCAGACCAATTCTGCAGTTTATCCAAGTTCCCCTGCAACCTGTAACATTCTTCCAAACTGCTCACTTCTCCACCGACTTTAGTGTCGTCTGCAAATTTACTAATCCATCCACCTATACCTACGTCTAAATTATTTATAAAAATGACAAACAGCAGTGGTCCCAAAACAGATCCTTGTGGCACGCCTCTAGTAATTGGACTCCAGACGGAATATTTTCCAACAACCACCACTCGCTGCCTGCTTCCAAACTGATAAATCACCCTCAATCTCATGTCTCTGCATTTTCTCCATCAGCCTGCCATGTAGAACCTTATCAAAGGCTTTACTGATATCCAAGTATACTACGTCAACTGCCCTACCCTCATCTACATGCTTGGTCACCTTCTCAAAAAGTTCAATGAGGTTTGTATGACACGACCTGCTCTTAATGAAACCATGTTGACTATCTGAAATCAAATTGTTGCTTGCTAGATGATTATAAATCTTGTCTCTCATAATCCTCTCCAAAACTTTTCCTACAATAGAATTAAGGCTCACTAGGCTATAATTACTTGGGTCATCTCTGCTGCCCTTCTTGAACAAGGGCACAACATTTGCAATCCTCCAGTCCTCAGGTACTAAACCTGTAGACAATGACAACTCAAATATCAAAGCCAAAGGCTCTGCTATCTCCTCCCTAGCTTCCCAAAGAATCCTCGGATAAATCCCATCCGGCCCAGGGGACTTGTCTACTTTCACACCTTCTAAAATTAATAACACCTGTGTGTAACTAACCTCGATCCTTTCTAGTCTAATATCTCATACCTCATTCTTCACCTCTACAATATTCTCCTTTTCCTGAGTGAACATAAATGAGAAAAGTTCATTTAGTACCTGTGACCTCTCCTCTCCTGTTTCTAACCTCAGCCCAAACTATCTCAGTAGACGAGTCCTCGTCAAAAGTTTTTTCAGCAATATTCTCCTTTTCCTGAGTGAACATAAATGAGAAAAGTTCATTTAGTACCTCTCCGATCTCTGCAGGGTCCAACTCAACTTCCCACTTCTGTCT
Organism: Chiloscyllium plagiosum; assembly: GCF_004010195.1. NCBI lineage: Eukaryota > Metazoa > Chordata > Chondrichthyes > Orectolobiformes > Hemiscylliidae > Chiloscyllium > Chiloscyllium plagiosum. The sequence continues at coordinate 135,981,806 of NC_057710.1, read as the reverse complement.
TTGACTGGCCCTATTCCTACCCTAATCATCCTTTTATTCCTCACATACCTATAGAAAGCTTTAGGGTTCTCCTTTATTCTATTTACTAAAGACTGCTTGTATCCTCTCTTTGCTCTTCTTAACTCTCTCTTTAAATCCTTCCTAGCTGATCTGTAACTCTGCATCGCCTCATCAACACATAAGCCTCTTTCTTCTTCTTAACAAGTGTTGCAATTTCTGTAGGAATTCCTGATGAAGGGCTTTTGCCCAAAACGTCGATTTTACTGCTCCTCGGATGCTGCCTGAACTGCTGTGCTCTTCCAGCACCACTAATCCAGAAATTGCAATTTCTGTAGTAAACCACAGTTCCCTTACCTTATCACTTCCTCCCTGCCTGACAGGGACATACCTATCAAGGACACGCAATATCTGTTCCTTAAACCAGCTCCACATTTCGATTGTCTGCATCCCCTGCATTTTGCTACCCCATTCTATGCATTCTAATTCTTGCCTAATCACATTATAATTGTCCTCGTTCCATCAATAACTTTTGACTTGTGGTACGTACCTATCCCTTTCCGTCGCTAAACTAAACGTAACTGAATTATGGTTACTCTCTCCAAAGTGCTCACCTACCATTAAATCAAACACCTGGCCTGGTTCATTACCAAGCATCAGATCCAGTGTGGCCTCCCCCCTTGTCGGCCCTTCAACATATTGTGTCAGGAAACCCTTCTGTACACATTGGACAAAAACTGATCCATCCGAAGTACTAGAGCTATAATATTTCCAATCAATGTCGGCAAAGTTAAAGACCCCACCCTGTTCCTTTTACTCCTACCCAGATTAATGTTGCTAATCCTCTCTTCCACCTCCCTGGAACTCTGCGGAGGCCTACAAAAAGCTCCAAGAAATGTGACCTCTCCTCTCCTGTTTCTAACCTCAGCCCAAACTATCTCAGTAGACGAGTCCTCGTCAAAAGTTTTTTCAGCCACCATTATACTCTCGCCTCCCCCTCTCTTACCACCTTGCCTGTTTTTAATGGAAGATCTAAACCCTGGAACCTGCAACATTCATTCCTCACACTGGTTTATCCATGTCTCCGAAATGGCTACAACATTGAAGTCCCAGGTACCTACCTTATTTCAGATATTTCTGGCGTTGAAGTAGACACACTTCAAACAATTTCGCTGTCTGCCAGCACATTTGCTGTGACCCTGAAATCCTGTCCCTGTCCTCCCTACTCTCATCCCCCTCTGCACTGCAGCTACACCTCCAGTTCCCATCCCCCTGCTGAGCTAATTTAAACCCACCCAAATAGCACCAGCAAATTTCTCACCCCGGATATTAGTACCTCTCTGGTTCAAGTGAAGACCGTCCTGTTTGTACAAGTCCCACCTTCTCCAGAATGAGTCCCAATTATCCAAAAACCTGAAATCCTCCCTCCTGCACCATCCTTACAGCCACATGTTTAGATGATACCTCTCCCTATTCCTTGCCTCCCTATTCCTAGCTCTCAGCTTCCACCCTCGCTCCCTGAAATCCTGCCTTACATCCTGTCCCTCTTTCTACCTATGTCGTTGGTACCTACATGGACAACGACTTGAGGCTGGTCACCCTCTCCCTTCAGGACCCCAAAGATACGATCCGAGACATCACGGACCCTAGCACCTGGGAGGCAACACACCAACCGCGAGACTCGTTCGTTCCCTACAAACCTTCTATCTGAGCCTCTAACTATTGAGTCCCCAATGACTAACACTCTCCTCCCTTCCCTCTTTCCCTTCTGTGCAACAGGGACAGGCTCTATACTAGAGACCTCGGCCTCACTGCTTGCCCCTGTAAGTCATCCCCCTCAACAGTATCCAAAACGGTAAACGTGTTTTTCAGGGGAACGACTACAGGGAATCCCTCCACTGACTGTTTTTTACCCCTTCGAACAGTCACCCAGCTTTCTTCTTGCCTAGGAGTAACTACTTCCCTGTAACTCCTATCTATCACAGCCTCTGCCTCCCGAATGATCCAAAGTTCACCCAGCTCCCGCTCCAGTTCCCTAACACGGTCTTGGAGGAGTGAGAGTTGGGTGCACTTCCTGCAGATGTACTTGGATGGGACACTATTTTGCGTCCCTGACCTCAAACATCAAGCTCAATAACTTCAGAACCTGATTCCATAATTCCATGCATTTTACCCATCCCCACACCCTGATCCTATTATGACATGGAGTGCTTTCTGCACAGCCAACCTATTCTCTCCTACTCATTATCACTTAGTCAGCTTCTCTTCTGTCCTGGCTACTATCAATAATCCCCTCGTCTGCTACCTCTTTCACAGCTCCCTCTCTCTCTGAGCTCCATTTCCACAGCTCATCTCTCCCTGCTTCACCCAACACCTCACCATCGGCATAAGTTTCCAGAGTTGCTATCAGTTATGATGAAGAGTTACTGGACTTGAAACGTTAAATCTGCATCTCCCACAGATGCTTCCAGATCTGCTGTGTTTTACGAGCAATTACCATTTTTGTTAAACAAAGAAGCATATTATCTGAATGGTAAGAGATTGCAGATCTCTGAGATGCAGAGGGATTTGAACTGCAGAAGTCTAGCGTGCAGGTGCAATAGGTAAATAGGAAAGCTATTGAACATCATTTGTCACTGCGAGGGGAATGGAATGTATTCCAACTAATGTTAGAATCTAGAATTCAGCGTCACTGTTTAAAAATAAGGGGTTGCTCTGTAAAACAGAAATGAGGCAATTTTGTTTTCAGAGGGTTGAGAATCTTTGAAAATCTGTATGTGAAAAGGGGGGTGAAAGCAAAGTTTTTTGAACATTTTTAGGGGAGAAATTGCTAGATTCATATTAAACAAGGGAGTAAAAGGTTGTCAAGGGTAGGCAGTAAAGTGGATCTGAGGTTACAGTTCAGTCATTATCTTAATAAATGGCACTACAAGCTCAAGAAGCTGAATGGTCTACTCCTGCCCCTTGAACATGTATTTGTGTGTCGGTGGGAAAAAGTAATGCAGTTGTTGCAACATGCACTTACATTGATTCCCCAAAGGCAGTCGATAGTCTGGTCACTGTAACCACAGCTTACAGGACATTCCTCAATAATGTCAATGGCAAATGCAGGCCCTAACCCAAGCAGCTGCAGGCCCTAACCCAAGCAGTTGCCTGCCCAAGGGGAGTTAACACAATCTACACAGTGTTGCTTGAAACAGCTATACGTAAATTAAGTTTTCTCCCACTATCCTATCTGCTTTAGTGGGTGAAGGGTTCCACTCTCATGTTCCTGCCTGTTTGGTCCTGTGGAGAGTTTATTAATGTTTCTCTCTGGTCTGAATATGCCCCCGGTCTCAGGATATTGGACTGCATGGATATGTAACCTGATCACGCAAATGCATGATAAATTCTTGTGGTAGAATATTCTTGTTGTGGAATTAAGTATAAAATCTTTTGGTTTCTCTGGTGGCAAGCTTGGAGGGGAATTTATTCAGGTGGTACCTAAACCACACAGCATGACCACCTTCACCAGAATTTCATTCCTGGCAGGAATTCCAAGATGAAACTTTATGCCACACTCTCAAATCAGCCCTTATGTTGTCAGTGAATCACCAGTTTAACGCCTTATCATGCCAGCAATGGTATTAATCTTGTTGTAGGTGGATTTGTCACCATGCAGTCAGCTTGGCACCTCTGGGAGAGTTGCCCTTCAATCAAAGGTACTAAATATCAAATTGCAGAATCAGACATCAGAAGAATGTTGGGAGCAACCAAGAGCATGCCTCTTGATATTGAACAACTCCTGGCCTCTCATTGGACCTGCCTCCAGGGTCTTCATTCTAGGAGTGGCCACCTAACGACTGCCTGATTGACTTATAAGTCAATTCCTGAAGAAGGGCTTATGCCCGAAACGTCGATTCTCCTGTTCCTTGGATGCTGCCTGACCTGCTGCGCTTTTCCAGCAACACATTTTCAGCTCTGATCTCCAGCATCTGCAGCCCTCACTTTCTCCTGACTTATAAGTCAGGCAACATTCCTGAAAAGAGGTGCTGTGAGCCTCTTTGGCCGTCAAGCAAGTTTCCTCCAATGCATCAACGAAATTCCAGCTTAAGAATTAATTTAATAATAGTTTTTGTAATGTATTTTAAAGTTTTATTAATTTATATCTTATTTTGGCTAACAGCTTCAGGTACTGAATGCAGTTTTTATCCCTCTCACTCTCTGACAATATAATAGAATGGTAAAACATGTAACTTAATGTGTGAAGTAACTTAGACAGAGTAGAGCTCCTTTATTGCGCTGTTTTGTTATTATTTTCCTTTCAATGATTTTCTAAACAAAAAGATAATCCAGTGAATTCTTTGCTGACAATGTGCTACTTTTATTCTTTTTATAACGATAACCTTTAAAGCAATTGTATGAGGTCTCACTTCATTATTTTTATAGGATTCTACAGGATAATTACTTGCAAAAAATGTATGGCTTATTTTCAGATGATTTAATATTACAGTGTGACAAAATAGTGTGACAAGAGAAATTGATGGGAAGCCCAAATTATGCAACACTGAGAGTAGATCAGAGTGTTTGAAATAACAAAAGCCTAGCTTTTGTTAGATAATTTCTAATCAAGCTATTCAAAGATGATATTACATACCACTCTAGTAGGTGGGAACTGAACCTAGTGTGAGAGGTGGAGGTATTACCACTGTGTCACAAAACTCCCTTGAGGCTGGATGAATCAAAATGAAACACCACTTCATGAAAGAGATGCATACAAAGTGGGACGGTAACACACACTAAAAGGTGCACTTGTTTAGATTGTGGATAAGATGTTGGCCTATTGTTCAGAATTGTTTCTGCAGGTGGGAACTTAATTCAATCTGCCATTTATTGCCAAATTAGATCACAAGTATATTAGAACAAGTTCATGAGAAGTTAAGCACTAAAGAAAAACTGCAATGATTGAACTTTTAGATTTATTTCTTTATGTTTTCACTTAATACTATGAAGGAATGTAATGTTTAGCTTTTTTTAACACTATACTAAGAGTGACTATAATGTTTAACTTTTAACATTGTTCCTTTCTTTTCTACTTTGTTCTTAAGTTTTTGTATCTAGGTAGTTGTACCTAAGACGGCGGCATGTGTCGTGACATTGAAGACTTTTCACTGGACTCTTGTACTTTTGTACTTGAATACAGGTGACAATAAAGTCTAAATCAACATCTAAATCTCAATAAGCTTGTTTCATAATCTATTACAGGATATTTGAAGATTACTTCTATCTATTATTTAAAAGGACAGAGGGCAATAACTGTTTTAGTGATAAATATAATCAAGTTAAAGAAATCAACTTACAGACAATTATTGTCATTATCTGTAAGTGTCAGCATTCTTTATGATAACTGAGATTGGAACTCTAGATAACAATACTGTTGATCGGTGGGAGACTAAGTCATCTAATTCTTAAGGACATACTCACTTCAAAATTTGCCCAATTGGGAAGCTTTTAAAATCAAAAATATTGTTTTTGATGTTATAAATCGTGGTTCAAATAATTTCCTTACTTTTTCTTTTATTAACTTCAATTACCTTGATGGAAAGCTAATTTGCTTCAGGCAGGATGCATTTTGGGAATGTTTTCACCGTGGAGAAAATACTTGCAACTGGTGTATGTTTTTATTTAAAAATGAGAAGCCAACAGGAAAATATTCACTGAATTGACCTAACGATAAATAATGTGATCAGATTGACCTTCACGTTGCATCCCAATTAATTTAATCATCGACTGAAATTAAGCAAAGGTAAAATAGGGCAGTATAGGAAGTAACTGATTTCAGTGAATCAAAGAGTTATAGAGATGTACATCTGGAAACAGACCCTTCGGTCCAACTTGTCCATGCCAACCAGGTATTCTAACCTAATCTAGTCCCATTTGCCAGCATTTGGCCCATATCCTCTGAACCTTTACTCTTCATATACCCATTCAGATGCCTTTTAAATATTGTAATTGTACCAGCCTTCACCACTTCTTGTGGCAGCTCATTCAATACATGCATCACACTCTGTGTGAAAAAGTTGTCCCTTAGGTCTCTTTTGTATCTTTCCACTCTCACCTTAAGCCTCTGCCCTCTAGTTCCAAACTCCCCCACCCCACGGAAAAGACCTTGTCTATTTATCCTATCTGTGCCCCTCCTGATTTTATAAACCTCTATAAGGTCACCTCTCAGCCTTTGACACTCCAGGGAAAACAGCCCCAGCCTATTCAGCCTCTTTCTATAGTTCAAATCATCCAACCCTGGCACCATCCTTGTAAATCTTTTCTGAACCATTTCAAGTTTCACAACATCCTCCTGATAGGAAGGAGACGAGAATTGCACACAATATTCCAACAGTGGCCTAACTAATGTCCTGTATAGCCGCAACATGACCTCCCAACTCCTGTACTCAGTGCTCTGACCAATAAAAGAAAGCATACCAAATGCCTTCTTTACTATCCTATCTACCTGTGACTCTACTTTCAAGGAGCTATGAACCTGCACACCCACGTCTCTTTGTTCAGCAACACCTTCCAGGACCTTACCATTAAGTGTATATGTCCTGCTCTGATTTGCTTGTCCAAAATGCAGCACCTCTCATTTATCTAAATTAACTCCATCTACCACTTCTCAGCCCATTGGCCCATCTGATCAAGATCCCGTTGTACTCTGAGGTAACCTTCACCATCCACTACACCTCCAATTCCAGCGTCATCTGCAAACTTACTAACTATGCCTCCTATGTTCGCATCCAAATCATTTATGTAAATGATGAAAAGTAGTGAACCCAGCACCTATCCTGAGGCACTGCACTGGTCACAGGCTTCCAGTTTGAAAAACAATCCTCCAACACCACCTTCTGTCTTCTACCTTTGAGCCAGTTCTGTATCCAAATGGCTAATTCTCCCTGTTTTCCATGAGATCTAATCTTGCTAACCAGATTACTATAAGAAACCTTGTCGATCACCTTACTGATGTCCATGTAGATCACGTCTACTGCTCTGCCCTCATCAATCCTCTTTGTTACTTCTTCAAAAAACTCAGTCAAGTTTGTGAGACATGATTTCCCACGCACAAAGCCATGTTGACTATTCCTAATCAGTCCTTGCTTTTCCAAATACATGTATATCCTGTCCCTCAGGATTCCCTCCAACAACTTGCCCACCACCAACGTCAGGCTCACCTGGTTTAGTTCCCTGGCTTTTCCTTACCACTCTTCTTAAATAGTGACACCATGTTAGCCAACATTCATTCTTCCGGCACCTCACCTGTGACTACCAGTATCTCAGCAAGAGGCCCTGCAATCACTTCTCTAGCTTCCCACAGAGATCTAGGTTACACCTGATCAGGTCCTGGGGATCTATCCACTTTTATGCATTTCAAGATATCCAGCACTTTCTCCTCTGTAATATGGACATTTTGCAAGGTGTCACCATCTATTTCCCTACATTCTTCCAGGCTCTTGTTCACAGTAAACACTGATGCAAAATACTCGTTTAGTATCTCCCCCATTTCCTCCGGCTCCACACATAGGTTGACTTGCTGACCTTTGGGGGACCCTATTCTCTCCTTAGTTATCCTTAATGTATTTGTAAAAACACTTTGGATTCCCCTTAACCCTATTTGCCAAAGCTATCTTATGTCCCCATTTTGCCCTCCTGATTTCCATTTAAGTATATGCTTACTGCCTTTATACTCTTCTGAGGATTCACTCGATCTCTCCTGTCTGTACCTGACATATGATTCCTTTTTTTCCTTAACGTAAACCTCAATTTCTCTAGTCATCCAGCGTTCTCTACACCTACCAGCCTTTTCTTTCACTATCTTAGGAATATACTATCTCTGGACTCTCATTATCTCATTTGTGAAGGCTTCACATTTTCCAGCCGTCTCTTTACCTGTGAACATCCCCCTCCCAATCAACATTTGAAACTTCTTGCCTAATACGTTTAAAATTGGCCTTTCTCCAATTTAGAGCTTTAACTTTTACATCCTGTCATTCCTTTTCCATCACTATTTTAAAACTAATAGAACTTTGGTCGCTGGCTCCAAAGTGCTCCTCCACTGACTTATTTCCCAACAGTAGATCAAGTTTTGCACCTTCTCTAGTAGGTACATCAACATACTGAATCAGAAAATTTTCTTGTACACATTTAACAAAATTCCTCTCCATCTAAACCCTTAACGCTATGGCAGTCCCAGTCTATGTTTGAAAAGTTAAAATCCCCTACCATATCCACCCTATTATTCTTACAGATAACTGAAATCTCCCTACAAATTTGTTTCTCAATTTCCCACTGACTATTATTGGGTCTATAATACAAACTCAATAGGGCCACCATCCCTTTCTTATTTCTCAGTTCTACCCAAATAACTTCCCTGGATGTATTCCCAAGAATATCCTCCCTAAGTACAGTTGTAACACTATTCATTATCAAAAATATTACTCCCCCTCCTCTCTTGCCCCCACCCCACCCCACCCTCTTTCTACCCATACAAAGCACTTTTATCCTGGAACATTAAGTTACCAGTCCTGTCCATCCCTGAGCCGCATTTCTGTAATTGTTATGATATCCCAGTCCCATGTTCCTAACCATATCCTGAGTTCATCTGCTCGTCCTCTTACATTGAAGTAAATGCCATTTAATTTATCAGTCCTGTCTTGCTCTCTACTTTGTTCCTTCCTGCTCTGACTGTTTGATTCATTCCTATTCCCAACTCTACGAATCTCAGATTGATCTCTTTTCTCAATATTTCCCTGGGTCCCACCCCCCTCCTCTCCCAACCTTACTAGTGTAAATCTTCCTGAGCAGCGCTAGCAAATCTCGCTAGCAGTGGCCAGTATATTAGTCCCCTTCCAATTCAGGTGCAATCCGTCCTCCTTGTACAGATCACGTCTACCCCAGGAGAGATTCCAATGATCCAAAAATGTGAATCCTTCTCCCTTACACTAGCTCCTCAGCCACGCATTGATCTGTTCTATTCTCCTTTTCCTATCCTCATTAGCTCGTAGCACCAGGAATAATCCAGATATTACTACCCTCAAGTACCACCTTTTTAAATTCTATCCGAACTTTATATATTCTCCCTTCAGAATATCAACCTTTTTTCTTTCTATGTCATTGGTTCCAATGTGTACAATGTCCTCCTGCTGGTCCCTCTCCCCTTTGAGAACATTCTACACCCTCTCTGAGACACCCTTCATCCTGGCACCTGGGAGGCAACACACCACTCTGATTTTTCGCTGCTGACTGCAGAAATGTCTGACTGTGCCTCTGACTACAGAGTCCCCTATCACACTCAATCGCTTGGAACCCGATGTACCCCTCATTACATTAGAGCCTGTCCCAATGCCAGAAACTTGGCTGTTCGTGCTACTTTCCCCGAGAATCCATCGCTCCCTACATTTTCTAAAGCAGCACACTTGTTTGAAATGGTGACAGAAGACTCCAGCACTACCTGACTACTCCTCCTACCGTTCTTGGAGTTAACCATCTACCTGACTGTATCTGAAACTTTTCTCCCTTCCTATAACAGCCATCCATCACACTCTCTAGCTCCTGTAAATTCCTCATTGCCTCTGACTGCTGCTCCAACTGAGCTATGCGATCTGATCAGATTCAATGATATTTGTATTTTAAAAATTTATCCTTGAATAGAGGGTATCGCTGGCAAGGCCAAAACGTATTGCCCATTTGCAATTGCTTTTGAGAAGATGGTGATGTGCCCCTTCTCAAAACAATGTTGTCAATTACACCCAAAGCCCTGTTAGGAGGGAGTTCGAGAATTTTGAATCAGCATCTCTGCAGGAACAGTGATATGGTTCTATACAAGGAAAACGAGATTAAAATGATTCCCCCAGGCTAAGGGCCCAAGGAATCCAACTCCAAGCTCAAAATGACTAACAAATTTAAAGTCAGGAAGAAACAAATACATGATGACAAACTCACATTTGTAATCAGTTTGAGACATAGGACAGAATGAAGGAGGCAACGACTTTCAAAGTATGAGGAGGTGCTGTTTGAAGGAGCATGCTGGATTTCTTATAAGGAGGCAGCTTTGATTTCAACACAGTGGGACTATCACCCCTCTCTCTGACAGACAGATCATACCATCTGTGGTAAAATGAAATAAAATAACTGATGAAACGACATTGACATCAGTAAGAGAGAAGACAACAGTGTAAAAACAGAGTTCTTCGACACTACAAGAGAGTGCCATATTTCAGATGTACAGATGTAAAATAATAGTGAGACTACATGAGGAATAGGAGAAAGTGAGGTCTGCAGATGCTGGAGATCAAAGTTGAAACTTTATTGCTGGAACAGCACAGCAGGTCAGGCAGCATCCAGGGAACAGGAGATTCGACGTTTCGGGCACAGGCCCTTCTTCAGGAATCAATGAGGAATAGAAAAACCTGATTTAGGAAAAAAGAAGTAGCAGCCAGCTTCAGGGACAGTACATAGGTAGGGGATAACCACAGCCCAGAGAGAGTCTGGACCAGTATCTCAATGTGCAGGTAGCTGCATAGGCTTAAAACACAAAGATAAAGAGGGGTGCTTTCAATTCTCCATTACCTCTTTACATAGTTTACTTACAGAGTCATAGAGTCAAACAGCACGGAAACAGGCCCTTTGGTCCAACTTGTTCAAGACCAGACACTCCAATGTGATCTAGTCCAATTTGCCAGCATTTGGCCCACATCCCTCTAAATCCTTCCTATTCATATCTCCATCCAGATGCTTTTTGAATGTTGTAGTTGAAACATCCTCCACCACTTCCTCTGGCAGCTTGTTCTACATACGTACCACTCTATGCTTGAAACAGTTACCCTCGGGTCCTTTTCAAATCTTTCCATCTTACCTTCAACCTATTCCATCCAATTTTGGACTCCCCTATCCTGTGGAAAAGATCTTGGTTGTTCACCCAATCCAAGACTCTCATGATTTTATAAACCTCTATAAGGCCACCCCTCAGCTTCTGAAACTCCAGGGAATATAGCCCCAGCCTACTCAGCCTCTCCCTATAACTCAAACCCTCCAGTCCCGTAATAATGGAATTTTAATATATGTAAGAAAAATCAGTAAAGTGGAACCAGTTCAATTGTTGTTTCATATAGAGTATTAGAGATGTACAGCATGGAAACAGACTCTTCGGTCCAACCTGTCCATGCCAACCAGATATCCCAACCCAACCCACCTGCCAGCACCCGGCCCATATCCCTCCAAACCCTTCCTATTCATATTTCCATCCAAATGCCTCTTAAATGTTGCAGTTGTACCAGCCTCCACCACTTCTTCTGGCAGCTCATTCCATACACCCTCTGCTTGAAAAAGTTGCCCCTTAAGCCTCTTTTATATCTTTCCACTCTCACCCTAAACCTATGCCCTCTAGTTCTGGACTCCCCGACCCCAGGGAAAAGACTTTGTCTATTTATCCTATCCATGCCCCTCATAATTTTGTAAACCTCTATAAGCCTCCTACGCTCCAGGGAAAACAGCCTGTTCAGCCTCTCCCTGTAGCTTAAATCCTCCAACCCTGGTAACACCCTTGTAAATCTTTTCTGAACCCTTTTAAGTTTCACAACATCTTTCCGAGAGGAAGGAGACCAGAATTGCACGCAATATTCCAACAGTGGCCTAACCAATGTCCTGTACAGCTGCAACATGACCTCCCAACTCCTGTACTCAATACTTTGACCAATAAAGGAAAGCATACCAAA
>NC_057710.1:135962652-135966737 GCF_004010195.1 Chiloscyllium plagiosum | reverse complement strand
ACAGACCCAGAAAATAACACCGTCTTATTCCTCTTCAAACACTGCCCCAGGTTAAATTAATAGCTATGGCTTATATTTTAAGTTTAATCAAGAGACTTATCTCCAAAAAACATATAATCAAGAAAGAATCCATTCACTACTGCAGCCTTTCTCTTGGACAGACTTAAAACCACAATTAACTTATCTGATTCTGTATTGTGAACTTCGCCCAACAGTTCCTCCAAGACTAGTTGTGAAATTCACTGTTTGTTAATTTTCCCAGATGCACTCCGATGTCCAGCAATACACGAATTCAAATAGCAAAGGTAGCAACTGTGCAGGTGTTGCAGATTACTTCAGTACATGCTTTTACACATGCACATGGTCATCTGGAGCTATAGGGAATGATACTGGTGGCTCCACAGTTCTTTCTAACATTTTGATTGACCATCCATCTTTCCTGTTCTTTCCACCAGTCATTGACATGTTTGGGAAGGATTTTCAGGTTGATAATCAACTTGTTTGGCCATATGACATTGTTGTAATATCCTCTGGTGGGATTCAAATGCAGAGTGTCTGACTAAGAGACAGTAAGAGATGTCACCCACTGACCACAAAACCTAGCTGTAGTACTGAACTGAGAAAGTCTTAAATTGTCCTTTTGGTGAGATATTAAACTAAGGTCCCTTCTTGATCAGATGGATGTAATAGACAATGTGATACCATATGTAAGTTCAACCGTCATCTTGGATAATATTTGCTCTTTGAGTAGAAAAGCAATGGGAACTTTTAAAATGGTGTTCAACAGAGTGCTGGCAAAAATATCTCCTGCCAAAAGGAAAGAGCAAACTAAGCAGCAGTGGGACTCCATAGAGAAGTAAGTAGAAAAGGAAATGAGATAGGGTTAAGAAAGACAATATGGCAGTACTGGAGAAGGTGCAGAGAAAACATGTCCAGAGAGTACCAGAAATACATGAGTGCGCATATCAAAACAGGATTGAGAGATGGATCTCTTTACTTTTGAAACATGAAAACTGAGAGATGACCTGAAAGGGGTTTTAAAATTCTGAAAGGTTTTGACTGGGCGAATACATTGAAAATTTGCAGAACCTTTTTGAGTTGGTGTCTTTCCTACCAGCTGGATAATTGGTGAGACCCACACTGGCACTTCTCAGTAATGCCTGCCAAACTGCATGCCAGATAGTGACAGAGCCAATGACGAGTCTTCTTCAAGAAAGAAAACTCAAGTGGTAAGTCTCGCCTACGAAGAACTGCTGCTCTATCAGAGGCTGACAGTTCTTGTGTTGAGCAGGTCTATTGGGGAGAATGTGGCTGCTGTCAATAGGATATGCTCCAGGATCACAGGATTGTGGAGAGCTCCAGATCACAGTGAAGTAATGTTACAGTATAGAGAGGATTCAAGGGCATGGGGATGGCTCCCAGTGAATCACCCATTCCTGATCTTCAGATCCTTGATCAAGCACTAAGTGCCTTTGATTGAGGTACCTCGTTTGAAGATGATAAGCTGATTTTGTGCTTGTAGCTTCTGTGTCGTGGCAGCTCACCTACCAGCAGGTGTATGCCTGTAATGTGAGATGAGGTTCTTAAGTACCATATACACAAGTAAAAGTTGATTTCATGTTAAAGTTGACCCCCTATTTTTGGCCAAAAAATCTGGAATTTTTCCATATATCGCATGTAAATATCGAAACTGGTTCTTCGCAGATAAGAGATCAACATTTGTGAGTCAAGATATAGTCCTGTACATAAATGTTACAATGAGGAAATGAGTTTTTTTTATGCTATTATGTATTTTGATATACAATTCACACCAGTTTGGCATGAAAGTTTAAGATGCATCAGGTCAGAGTTCGGTGACAATCGCAGCTGAGCTCAGTTTCCTTGTAGCGCTCGTGGAACACAGTCAAATACTTGAACAGTGTGATTTTGCAGGATTTTAATGAACTTTCGTATTTGACATGTTTGATATATCAACTGTAATTGAAAGCAGTATTCTATTTCTACTTCACTTTTTATATGTATAAAGAAAACCTTACTAATTCATTTTTTTGTTTCTATTGTCTTTATCCGATAATAACCATAACTCATTGCTTTTCTTTCCTTTGTGCATTTCGAGATTAATTTGGCTTCTGCTAATGATACGTTATTTTGGACTGTAGCATGAATTTCAGTTCCCCAAAAGTAGCTTCCATGTAATAGTTGACCCCATTGATTTAACCTTAAAAATAGCCTAAAACATTCTACCTTTACACGCGTACATACAGTAGTCATTAATTGGTGACTTAATGCCTCAATTCATGGAAGGGCAGGAAAGAACTTATTTCTAATGGAAGTGAGATAATGGCAGGGTTCAAGGACACCACCAACTTGCCTAATCAAAAAACCTTCTCATCTCCGCAACCCGGGAAAGAAGATGATTCTGTCTAATATTTTCTTTGTGGGAATGATCATAAATAAAGGCTCTCAATTTAAGACAGCTACAAGAACTGAAACAGGGGAATGCAGTAGAAATGTATTTACCCAAAGAATGGTGACAATGTGGAATTCCACCAATGATTAAAGGCATGACGAGCTAAGTAATGATAATGAATTGAGGGTTGTTTTGATAGAGTTGGATGAGGAAGGCCTGAGTAGAACATCAATGCTGTAATAGACGGGTTGGGCCAACTGACCTGTTTCTGCGAGATATGCAGAGTATGAAAAGAGATTTACAAGTTGGGAAAAGTCCAGTTCTCATATACTTTTATACTCATTGATCTGAAAAGTTTGATGCCAGTGATTCAGAGACATTGAACAATGCCCCTCTTAAAGACGTTAATATAACTCCTTATCGTCAATACCATTTGGGAACATTTAACTCGATAAAGGAGAGTTAATCTTATCTACAGCTGCAAGTTATGCAACAACACTATCACTGGTGGAAATAACATGGTTATTCTATTAGTGGGCTTATCTAGTGCCATGCAACAAAAATGTATCTAAAATAAGGTTGTAGATCAATTTGTTTTACTTTGTTGAGAACAATTTACTAATAGGTTCGATTGCCTTTGTTTTAGGGTCTTAGGTGGTTATTCTTTAATTAACAGAGTTAAGTAAAAGCTAAAAACAATTAAATGCACTCTAAATCATTAAATGAGGAGGTACTGGAAAACATGAGTTTTGATTATTGACAGAAAAAACTAAAAACTTAGTGGAGGAGTCAAATAAATGAATTATTAAAAATTTTAAATTCTAGTGGTTTGTAAATTGTAGAGTCCCCACTGGAGGCAGTGTAAGTGTGGAAGAAGATTAAGAACTGGGTTAGCTCATTTATACAAGTTAGTGGTTAAGGGAAGTCAGTTTGCCACAATCTGCCACAGTGGCGAGCACTGCTACCTCATAGGGCCGGGAATCTGGATTTGATTGTTGCCTTGGACAACGGTCTGTGTGCAGTTTGCATCTTCTCCCTGTAATTGTATGGGTTTCCTCCATGTGTTCCAGTTTCTTCCCAGAGTCCAAAAATAGAACATAGAACATAGAACATAGAACAATACAGCACAGAACAGGCCCTTCGGCCCACGATGTTGTGCCGAACTTCTAACCTAGATTAAGTACCCATCCATGTACCTATCCAAATGCCGCTTAAAGGTCGCCAATGATTCCGACTCTACCACTCCCACGGGCAGCGCATTCCATGCCCCCACCACTCTCTGGGTAAAGAACCCACCCCTGACATCTCCCCTATACCTTCCACCCTTCACCTTAAATTTATGTCCCCTTGTAACACTCTGTTGTACCCGGGGAAAAAGTCTCTGACTGTCTACTCTATCTATTCCCCTGATCATCTTATAAACCTCTATCAAGTCACCCCTCATCCTTCGCCGTTCCAACGAGAAAAGGCCGAGAACTCTCAACCTATCCTCGTACGACTTCCTCTCCATTCCAGGCAACATCCTGGTAAATCTTCTCTGCACCCTCTCCAAAGCTTCCACATCCTTCCTGTAATGCGGTGACCAGAACTGCACGCAATACTCCAAAGTGCGGCCGCACCAGAGTTTTAGAACATAGAACATAGAACAATACAGCACAGAACAGGCACTTCGGCC
>NC_057710.1:135954137-135959341 GCF_004010195.1 Chiloscyllium plagiosum | reverse complement strand
TTATTTTTTTAGGGGAACGACCACAGGGGAACCCTGCACTGCCTGCTTCTTCCCCTTCCCACCTCTAACTGTTACCCAGCTACCTCTGTTCTCCGGCGTAACTATGTCCCTGTAGCTTCTATCTAGCACCCTCTCAGCCTCTGGAATGATCCTCAGTTCATCCAACTCCAGTTCCAGTTCCCTAACTCGTTCGGTGAGGATCAGGATCTGACTGCATTTCCTGCAGACTCAAAGGGGAACACACCCACTCAAATACTAATCGCTTACCTTCCCGCCCAGCTATGCGCTCCAACCTCACTTCCGCTGCTCCCACTCAAATGACCGTTGGTGATTAAAGGGTGAGTATTTATACTCACAGTTCTCCTTCCCGGCTGCCCCTCTGTTTGCCGTCACTTCCTCTGCTGCTCCCGCTCTTTTTGTGAAGAGAGAATAAAAAACACCGCTGCCCGCTACAGGTAAGTAATTTTGAAACAAACTGTTTTACCTTAGCTGTAGTCTCCCGGGTTCGCCTTTACTCGGCCGCTGCTCCCACTCAAAATATGTTCTATGTTCTATGTTCTATGTTCTAGATGCATTTATCCATATTCCCCTCTTACTGTTAGCTAACCAATCCTTCATCTCTGCTAATATGTTGCTCACATCACTATGTGCTCTTATCTTCTGTAGCAAACTCTGATATGACACCATATTAACTGGCTTCCCACTAGTCACCGTGAATTGTGGAGGTTATATGGGTTAGCCATATTAAATTGTTCTCTGGTCTCCAGGGATGTCGTGGACCAGGTACCCACATGGTATGGGATGGGGTGGGCCTGGGTAGGATGCTGTTTGGAGGGTCAGTGCAGACTCAATGGCTTCTATATGCACATTGGGGATTCTATGAATAGGGTACATAGGAGTACAGTAACTTCGGGACTTGAGTGGGGAGGATCAACATTTGTATTTAAAGAATTGCATCCAGTGTAAAGACCGTGTGACCCTTTCAGAGAAGGACTGAAGTGAAAATAAAAAAGATAAAAACCCCTGGAGGGCTCTTGTAGCATGATTGCAGTGCCCCTACCTCTGAGCTAGGAGACCTGGGTTCAAGTCCCACCTGCTCCAGAGGAGTGGCATAACATCTCTGAATAGGCTGATTAGGAAAAAATCTAACTTCACAGCGGCTCATGGGGAAGAACTACTGTCCAATGTTCGAGAGATAATTAATGAAACCAGGACAACTGCCAGGAAATAAATTGATAACAAATAGTAGTGAGGGCTCTTGTGCTACGCAGTAGTGCTCTTGCTCCAGCGGTCTGCAATACTATTTCTCAACATATTTGTAACAAATTGTAGCATGGGAAAGAGGCATCCATGGAAGCTCTAGGACCCCAAGTTCTCCCTTATGTTGTTGAAGGCAATTTAATGACCTCAGTTTGTCAGCAAAGATAAGACTATTTTCATAGAATAATAGCACAGATACCTGAAAAACAATGAAATAAATAAGCATTCCCCAGCATAATAATCAAGCAGCGTGATTTGATGTTCCAGAGGAACTAACTACTGTGTTCCACTGGTCCAAAAGTATAGTCAAGCAATGCCCTTTGAGTTATCACATGGCACCTTGTCCTAGCAACAGGGTAACTTTCCTAGACTCAAATGTTGTGATGCATTAACAGAATGTAAAAGTCTCACAGCCAGTTCTTTACTACCTGATATCTACCATTGCTGTCACAATGTAAACAAATCCTGACTAATTGTAATTCCAAGAGCTGAAGATTTTAGAATTCATTTAACACTGTGCAATCTCCCCCATAGGAGGAGAAGAGCACCAAGAAATACCAGGACATGTGCAAAGCATGTGGGAGCCACAGATGTACAGAAAAATGAGACATTCACGATATCAAGGCTAATAGCATAGAAGCCATACTATGGGTAAAAGGACAGACAATGTCTATGAACAATTGTGGGAAAATAAAGTGTGACCCTTGTTATTTGCATGCTGCAATTCATATAAAACCTGAAAACTCATCAGAATGAGCTTTACATTTCATGGCATTAAGACATGTCTCCACATGTCTGTATGAAATAAACAATTGTCCTAATTTCCTGAAGTTCTGTTATCAATTTGTTGACTCCCATTAGCAGCATATGCAGCTATCTGAAATATCACAAGGATTTTAAAATGGAGGAATGGCAACATCAAGAGCCAATGTATGATTTGGTGAGAAATAGAATATAGGCAACAGAGATTTGGATGAGATAAATTTTAAGAAAGTTATTTGGGAGCCTATCCATGCACTGTCATTCATATGTTGCAGGCTGTTGAAGATTTAGCTGGCTAGAGCAAGAAGTAGAAAAAAAAGAGCAATATATGACTGGAAAATACATCAGCAAATATAATTATGGATGGTACTAATTATGTGAGCTTGTAACAAGCTTTTTAAAACCCCATCACCAAATCTATTCCACTTCTTCTTATCATAAGGAGCCAATAGCCTTTGATAAGGTGACACCTATTCCATTGACATGTGTTTCCATTTTTCAGGTGCAGTCTTCTCCAGGAAGCAAATGGAAAGGTTACAAATGTAATGAGGATTATCAACAAATAGGTGTATCACTCAAGTGCGCAGAACTTCAAGTGCTTTGTGAAGAACCTGAATTTTTCGAGACTAAGTATGGAAGTGGACATAAAACCGGGAGGGATACCACTTGGGGACAGGGCTGAATTTTCCACTGGACTGTGTTCTTCTCAGCTTGTCACATATTCACACACAGGTAAAATGCCAAACCTTATGAATATTGAGGCAGGGTATTTTATCCTGGACCTTCGCATGAGCATCATATCCAAGAGCACTGAAGGCTCTCATTCACTATTCTCTTGGAGGAACATTCACTCGAGAAAGCAGGACACTGGAGCTACATGGTTGAATTTTGGCAGTAATTCAGCATTGTTCAGGCCCAGAAACTCTCAGTGGTAGATGGATGTTGCTTGCAAAAAGGTTTGATTCAGACACATGCAGCTGCATATAAGCCTGTTGATCTGGTCAGGACATGAGCAGGAGGTTATTGGTGATAATCAATTGCAATCAATGACATACTTAAGATTTAACGTTTAAGAAACAAGACTTCCCCTGAGGCAGAAATGCACAATTGGCAAATATTTCTGAGGGTCCACAAATGTTCATGCAAATTCATTCATATTCAAATCTAGCTGCTATCAGGTTCTGTCCGGTCTTCTCAGTTCACGGCAGCTCACATTATAAGCAGCATCCTCAGTATAAGTAGTGCATCCCTCAGTATCTCTATCAGACTGCATTTTTCCAGATCTGAGGAGACATGTTTCTGGTCCATGACCCCCTCGAAGCACTCATACCTCAGTATGGAGTTAGATGCAGCATCCTCTGACCAGTGAGTATGCCCCTCCTGAGTGAAATGAAAGCACACCTTTAGAAGATAGGTTATCTGTTCAATGATAAGTTCAATCAGTTCACTGTCCCAGTGGATGCATGGGCAGCATTGTGGTGCGTTCACTTTGAGTCTTAGGGTTTTGCACTGGGATTGTTAACTATATCAGGTGGGGGATGCCCCACGTTACTCATGACCAAGCTCTGGAGATAATGCAGTGGGTTGACAGGAGGGGCAAACATTTGAGGAACCTGAGGTTACACAGAAAGTAAATGTGACAGCTCCCTGGATAGTAGGCACATACCTGCAGCAGCTGTTGCCTGTGGTCACAAACATCATTGACATGCTAGAGTGAAAATCCCTTCCTGCTTAGGAATCTGTTTGGATAATAACTTGGAAGTCTGAGTGTACCACATATGTGCAGTTGACGGTTACTTATACCTGAGGAAATCCAGCATTGGTTGCAAATCCAACATTTGGGTCACTTGGCTGGGGGTTCACGGTGAATTGTGATAACTATAGCTTTCCTACAAAGGGCCTCAGTAAACTTCCAAATGTACTTTGGGCTATCGAGAAGGAAAGGCCACATACGCCTCCATCTGAAGTTTGAAAGGAACCTATGAAGGCGAAGCTCAATGCAGCTGTGGTCCCCAGCACTACAGGCCTCCCAAGTTGCAAACTACAGGCAGTGAACAATGCAGGTGACAATCTATCAAGTCATGCAAAACTGCTTCTGCACCAAGCTTTCACCCATCTGCAGGTAGCTGGAATGCTGAAGACTTCTTCCTGCGCTGTGTGCTTTTCCTATGCTGCAGTTCCCTGAGCCTCTCACCTCCAAATCCATTGTTGCTCTTCTTCTCCTCCTCTTCTCTTTCTTAATTTGCCAGGTTAAGCTGGTCAAACAGCTACCGTAGAATTTGTGATCTGTGAAGAAATATAAGGAATGGGATACATGCTGGCCATTTTGAGGTCTTGACACAATCAACAAATCTCCTTATCAAGCTATACATGTTTGAGGTGAAAGCCCACCCTACAGCCAGTTCTACATGTTGATGCTCATCTCCAGAATTTGTTTACCTCTTTCTCATTCTGCCATGCACAAGATACTTGTGTCCATCATCTGTACGTTGCTTTCCATTCTTTTGTGTGGCAATTAGCACTGCATTGTCCCTTGTGAGGTACCCTCTCAATCTGGGAATATACAGCCCACAAAAAAAGTTTCATGCCCAAAACAGACACTGAGAACACTGAAGAAACTCAGCAGGTCTGGCAGCATCTATGGAAAGAAAAACAGAACTAACATTTTGCGTCCAGTATGACATCTTCAGAACTGATCATACCAGACTCGAAACGTTAACTGTTTAACTTTCCACAGGTGTTTGCAGACCTGCTGGGTTCCTCCAAATTATATTCAAATACTTCATGGCCATTTGCTTCACTGGCATAACATATGGGCCTGTGAATGGTGGTGTATGGTTAAACATGCAGAAGATTGATGAGGGCAAAGCAGTAGATGTGATCTATATAGACTTCAGTAAGGCATTCGACAAGGTTCCCCATGGGAGACTGATTAGCAAGATTAGATCTCATGGAATACAGGGAGAACTAGCCATTTGGATACAGAACTGGCTCAAAGGTAGAAGACAGAGTGTGTTGGTGGAGAGTTGTTTTTCAGACTGGAGGCCTGTGACCAGTGGAGTGCCACAAGGATCGGTGCTGGGCCCTCTACTTTTTGTCATTTACATAAATGATTTGGATGCGAGCATAAGAGGTACAGTTAATAAGTTTGCAGATAACACCAAAATTGGAGGTGTAGTGGA